>NC_090651.1:280869459-281061959 GCF_040937935.1 Hyperolius riggenbachi
AATTTGACCACTTTGGTAAACACCCAACAGACACAGATTGACCAGCTGTCTGAGACGGTGCGCACCCTACGAACACCTAATGCACTAGTGCCATCCCCTGTAGTTATGGAGCCCTGGATACCTCTCCCTGAAAGGTTTTCAGGGCATAGGTCTGATTTTTGGAATTTCAAAAATCGTTGCCTTTCCTATTTTGAGTTACGGCCTGCCTCTTCAGGTTCAGAGAGTCAGAGAGTTACTTTTATAAAGACGTTATTATCTGGCGATTCCCAGACATGGGCCTACATACTCCCCACTGGCTACGAGGCTTTAAACTTGGTTCAATAATTTTTTGAAAATATGGCACTTATATATGACGATCCCGATTTAGCGGTGACCGCAGAGAGGAAGTTAAAAACTCTCAGACAAGGGCATAATACTGTTGAAACATACGCTGCAGAATTTAGAAGGTGGGTGGTGTCGACTAGATGGGGACAGTTCGCCCTTTTAGATTGTTTTTTATCAGGGTTATCTGACGCAGTTGCCGATCTTATGTTGAGTCACCCAGAACCTAAATCTGTGGATGATGCGATCTCATTAGCTGTAAGGATAGATTGTCGAGTTCGCTATCAAAGGCAAACTCATGGTAAAGCGCCAGTAAGATCCACCCCATCACATTTTCTGCTCCAACTCCTTCTCTTCCTCAGGATGAGCCGATGCAAATAAGACAATCTAAATTGTCTGAGGTAGAGAAAACTAGGAGACGAACTGAGAGACTCTGCCTATACTGTGCTGAGAAAGGTCATATGGTAAAGAATTGCCCCAAGAAGGCGGAAATTTTTATCGCCTAGGTGTAGCTGGAGGTACTACCCTAGGTGAACCTGTGTTACCTCTGAAAGAAAATCAGTTACTGCTCCCGTGCTCTATCACCTGGGAAGATCAAGTCCTGTCTACCCAGGCCTTTATAGACTCGGGTTCCGCAGCTAATTTTATTGACTATGATTTTGCTGTTAAGTTTGGTTTTCCCCTTGTTTCCTTGGGTCATCAAATTTTTGTTACTGCAGTGGACAATTCACCACTGCAGGGGAAACAACCCCTTTAACAGACTCCTGTATTGTTATGTCAGGTGGGGGCACTGCATAAAGAACAGATGCAGTTCTTTGTTCTCAAGATGGCTACTTCCACAGTGATCCTTGGTATGCCGTGGCTGCAAAAGCACTCCCCTCAGATCAACTGGAGTTCCAGACAGTTGCTGAGCTGGTCCTCCTTTTGCCATCATCATTGCATGGAGAAAGTCAGGATTTGCGCTACCAAGGTTCAAATGGAAGGTTTGCCTGCTCAGTACTCTGATTTTGCTGATGTATTTTGTCCCAAAGTGGCAGACAAACTTCCTCCACATCGAAGTTTTGACTGCCCCATTGAGTTAAGACCAGGTTGTATGCCCCCTAGAGGTCACTTATATAACCTTTCTGGGCCTGAAAAGCTTGCTATGCAGGAGTATATTAAGGAAAACTTAGCTAAAGGATTCATCCGTTCCTCTAAGTCTCCGGCCGGAGCAGGATTCTTTTTTGTAAAGAAAAAGGATGGTGGCCTTTGGCCATGTATCGATTACAGAGGGTTGAACAAAATTACTGTGAAAAATCGTTATCCTCTCCCTTTAATTGACGATTTATTCTCTCAGGTTACTAATGCATGTATCTTCTCTAAACTTGATCTTAGAGGAGCATACAACCTGGTAAGGATAAGGGAGGGTGATGAATGGAAGACGGCGTTTAACACACCCAACGGGCACTACGAGTATCTTGTCATGCCCTTTGGGTTGTGCAATGCTCCCGCCGTATTCCAGGAGCTATTCAATGAGGTTTTCAGAGAAGTCCTTGGTCGGTTCGTCCTTGTGTACTTGGACGATATACTCATCTTTTCCCCCAATTTAAGTGAACACAGAAAGCATGTGAAATTTGTGCTAGGGAAACTCAGGCAGAATTCTTTGTATGCAAAGTTAGAAAAGTGCCTTTTTGAAGTGTCTGAAGTTCCTTTCCTGGGATATATTATCTCTACCGCTGGACTTTCTATGGACCCAAATAAAGTTTCTGCCATTCTTGAGTGGCCACAGCCTTTGGGACTGAAGGCACTCCAGAGATTTCTTGGCTTTGCAGTGGCTGGATAGTGTAATGGTTAAGGGCTCTGCCTCTGACACAGGAGACCTGGGTTCAAATCTCGGCTCTGCCTGTTCAGTAAGCCAGCACCTATTTCAGTAAGGAGTTTCTTGGGCAAGTCTCCTTAACACTGCTACTGCCTACTGAGTGCGCTCTAGTGGCTGCCTCGCAAGCGCTTTGAGTCCGACAGGAGAAAGGCGCTATACAAATACTGCCATTATTATTATTATTTGCCAATTATTACAGAAAGTCTATCAAGGGATTTTCTTCTGTGGTATCACCCCTCACAGAGCTTACTAAGAAGGGGGCAGATACCTATAATTGGTCACCCGAAGCACACTCTGCTTTTTCCTCACTGAAAAAATTGTTTTGCTCTGTCCCTATTTTACGTCATGTGGATGTCTCTTATCCTTTTATTGTTGAGGTAGATGCGTCAGAGATCGGGGTTGGGGCTGTACTGTCTCAACACTCCAGTCTGCAGGGCAGATTACACCCATGTGCATTTTTCTCTCTGCAGTTTTCTCCCACCGAGAGAAATTATGACATCGGAAATCGAGAATTGTTGGCCATCAAACTCGCGTTTGAGGAGTGGCGACATTGGCTTGAGGGGCAGAACATACTGTTACGGTCTATACTGACCACAAGAATTTAGAGTATATTGAGGGGGCCAAACGACTCAGTCCTAGACAGGCTCGCTGGTCGTTATTTTTCTCGAGATTCAGGTTCATTATTACCTACAAACCAGGTAGTAAGAACATCAAGGCAGATGCATTATCTAGATGTTTTGAGCCCAAGACAGCACAGCCCCCAACCCCTGAGAACATTCTTCCTGAGAAAGTTGTCCTTGCAGCTACAGAGACTTGGGAGGATTGGTTGTCTGCTTTGAGGCCCTATCAGCAGGACGGTCCCAAGGGGAAACCAGAGGGGGTTCTGTTTGTGCCACTACATTATCGCCTGAAAATTTTGGATGTTTTCCATTCTCATAAGAACGCGGGGCATCCAGGGGTTGCTAGGACGCAGGAACTGTTGGACAGATGCGTCTGGTGGCCATCCATAGTTTTAGACTGTAAAGAGTTTATCAGGGATTGTTCGGTCTGTGCCAGGAGTAAGCTGTCCAGACAGGCTCCTGTAGGAATGCTTCAGTCATTGCCTGTACCGGAACTGCCATGGACTCATCTGTCCATGGACTTTGTGGGCGAGCTTCCTAAATCTGAGGGTAAGACGGTCATTTGGGTGGTAGTCGACAGGTTCAGAAAAATGTCCCATTTCATCCCATTGGACGGACTCCCCTCAGCTCAGGAACTGGCGGAACTCTTCATCCAGCATATTTTCCGGTTGCACGGGATACCAGAAAATATAGTGTCAGATAGGGGAGTCCAATTTGTGTCCAAGTTTTGGAGGGCCTTCTGTCATCATCTCGGTATGAACTTGTCATTTTCCTCCGGCTACCACCCTCAGACCAATGGACAAACTGAAAGGGTTTACGAGTCCCTTGAACAATTCCTGAGGTGTTATGTGGCAGATGCCCAGTTGGACTGGGTAAAGTTCCTACCCTTCGCAGAATTTGCACATAATAACCTGAAGAGTTCTTCTTCAGGTTTCTCCCCATTTCAGGTTGTAACGGGGAGATCACCCAGGTTCTCCCCATTACCAGTGGTGTCATCTTCTTTTCCTGCCCTGGAAGATTGGCAGGGAGCATTGAAGGAGATTTGGGTGATGATCAAAAGGAACCTAGAAAAGGCTTTTCAGACCCAAAAGAAACAGGCAGATTAAAGACGGTCTGTAGAATGGGATTTTGCTCCAGGGGACATGGTGTGGGTTTCTACATGGCACCTGACATTAAAACAACCCTCAGCTAAATTGGGTCCCAGATTTATAGGCCCATACCCTGTGTCCAAAAAGATTAATAATGTCACCTATGTCATTTCACTGCCTTCCAGTATGAGAGGTGTAAAGTCATTCCATGTGTATCTGTTAAAACCGGCTGTGCATGTGGATTCCTCTCTCCCCCGGGAAGCCGGGGATTTCACACTAGATAGGAATTATTTTTGTTTTATATTACTCTCTATTGATAACCTGTGTATGACTCTGGCTTGCTTCTGACCTCTCTCTCGTTTACTGTCTCTGTACTTCTGCCCATCTGATCCTGCTGCCGACTTTGCCTGTATTACCTCCTTCCTATCGCCTTCTGATTTTGTACTGTTATTACCTGTCTGTTGCCGACCTTGCCTGTCTGACCTCGCCTCCCTACCAGAGAGCCCTGATCTCTGGAGAGGACTCCTGTACTGATAGTACCCACCACCTCCTCTGGTGAGGTATATCTAAATCTATCAAGTACTACTGTTGCACCAAGCACAATACATTAGTATCTCTCCTGTGTCTTGCTATACTTGCATTATTGGTGATTCTGCAGATAACCACATAATCAGGTATAGTGTCTGGATTATTGGTGATACTGCAGATCACTTAATAAACAGACATCTGTATTTGCTGACACCAATCGTTACAAAGAAATAATGCAACTATACAAGACACAATAAACTCAAAAACACCCTTTTTCCATGTGTGTTCTTTTTAATCAATCATCTTTTTATTGAAAGCAGAAAAAAACATGCATAATAAAGCATCATATTAAATATACAATTCTTTGAAATAATGAACAGGATAAATATCTTCATGCAGAAAGCGAATTATACAGGGACGTGCAACCTGATAAGTACACAGTAGTATCAATAGTAGAAAGATATATGGATATATGGATTATACAGTCAACCCTGAATGGCTAATAGGTTCGCTGAACAATGCACACATGTGAATATACATTTAAAACACATTGTAAAACCGTACATCAGTAGAAAAGGAAGAAAAAAAACAAAAACAAATAAGTAAAACAAAAACAAAGAAAACCAAACGGTGGCTACCAAGGACAACCTGTAGGACCTGGAAACTTCACAGACCACCAGAGCCAGGGCCGAATTACCGACCAGGCAACAAAAGCAGTCGCTTGGGGCCCCATTCAGAGTCAAAGGGGCCCCATCAGCATATAAACCAGCCCTCGCCATCCTGTCAGCAGTGGCTGGATGGTATAATGGTTAAAGGGACTCTAAGCAGTGCAGTAACTATGGAAAGATGCATATCATTTTAAAGCTCTCTTTCTCCTCTTTCCAATGATATATAAACCGCTGCCCTATGCCTTTTAGTTTTCTCTATTTTCGCGATCGAAATCACGACCATGGCAATTTCGATTGCGAAAACTAAAAGGCGTAGGGTGGCAGTGTATCTATCATTGGAAAGAGGAGAAAGAGAGCTTTAAAATGATATGCATCTTTCCATAGTTACATTGTATTACACAGGATGACTTTTCTCCAAAGTCAGCAGCTCGATTCAGCACAATGCAATGAAATATAAGGAACCCAGGGGGATATAATTACAAACATCATGCTGGTAGGTGTGAGGATGTAATGAATTAGTTGTGGGTATGTTTAAAGGCATACCCACAGGCACTGCTCTGAGCCCCTTTAAGGGCTCTGCCTCTGACACAGGAGACCAGGGTCAGCACCTATCCAGTAGGAGACCTTAGGCAAGTCTCTCTAACACTGCTACTGCCTATAGGGCACGTCCTAGTGGCTGCATCTCTGGCACTTTGAGTCCACCAGGAGAAAAGCGCAATATAAATGATATTTGTCATGTCTTGTCAAATGATGCCGTGCACTGCTGATTGTCTTCAGAGCCAGGCTTTCCTCCTAGGTCCCCCTCCTTCTACTGTGCGCTCTGCCGCTGCCCACTCCGCCCTCCCTTAGCCACAGAGAACCACAGCTGCAGCAAGAATGATAGCAGCAGATGGCAAACGCTCACTCACCTATCCATGATCCAAGCGATAGAGATCCCATCATCTGAAGCCCATCTGTCTCTTCCACAGTGCAGCCGCTCGCTCTGAACTTTCTGATTCTCAGATCAGACAGGAAGTAGGAAGTAGTAATAGTAGTAGTAACAGAGCGACAGCACTCTAGAGGAGACAGATGGGCTCCGGATGACGGGACCTCTATTGTTTGGATCGCAATAGGTGAATGTGAGTCATCTGGTGCTGTCATTCTCCCTCGCTGCGGCTGCCTTCTCTGCTGGACTCTCGTATTCACTGGGATGGAGGCTGCATGGTGGCTGTCTAGTTTGGGAGGAAATCGGTTGTTCGGTGGTGGGGGTGGTTATAGAATTCTGTCTGGGGAACGGCTTCCGGTTTGGTGGTGTCCAGAGCTTTCTGCTATTGCCAGGCTGGAGATGCAGGGAGAAACTGCTGCTGCTGTGATATCTGGCGCCCTCTTCACAGGGGTGCTCCAGCCCCTGAGTGCAAATGTCCCAGCCATTCATCTCTCACTCTGCATTTTGCCGCCGCTATTCCCTGCATTGTGCACCCACAGAGGAAAGCGGGCTATTGCCCATAGCAACCAGTAGCTTGGCTGCCCGGTGTGTGCGGCATATTGCTGTGCAGCTGCATCTTCTGATTCTATTACGACATGATGAGGGGGCCCAAATCAGTTACTTTGCTTAGGGCCCCAGTTAGCCTTAATCCGGCTCTGACCAGAGCCAAAGTAATTCTCTATATACATAAAACCAGGGGGCTTACGACTACATGACTGGAATGTGTGTTCTTTTTAAACCTGTATATTTCTTTCTTCAGATGTCATATTTTATGTAATTATTTTTTCTTCTGTAATTATCAATAACATTCTTCTTCCCATTCTGTTCCACATGCAGCTGTTAACCTATTCTTGGACAGTTATAGTGATAGACCATTTGCAACATTCACCTGTTTCGTATCAGGTTATAATAATGATTGCTAAAAGGTTAAAGAAATAGTGGTTGTACAATTGCAGTGGCATAAATGCACCTACAATGAGAATTTTTTTTTGTAATAAAACCAGGACGATTTTGGATATATTATAGACATTTTAGCATGCAGATGCTGTTCATTACTAAAATTGCACTTCATTAGCTTTTTAGACTCTTAGAAAGGCAAGTCTTGCTGCAGACGGAGTCACTGTGCATCATTCAACCATACGACGCACTTTACACAAGGAGATGCTGTATGCAATAGTGATGCAGATGAAGCCTTTTCTCTGTCCACAGCACAAACAGAGCCGCTTGAGGTATGCTAAAGCACATTTCGACAAGCCAGCTTAATTTTGGAGTAAGGTGCTGTGGACTGATGAAACTAAAATTGAGTTATTTGGGCATAACAAAGAGCGTTATGCATGGAGGAAAAATAACACAGTATTCCAAGAAAAACACCTTCTACTTACAGTAAAATATGGTGGTGGTTCCACCATGCTGTGGGGCTGTGTGGCCAGTGCAGGGACTGGGAATCTTGTCAAGGTTGAGGGACGCATTGATTCCACTCAGTATCAGCAGATTCTGGAGACCAATGTCCAGGAATCAGTGACAAAGCTGAAGCTGCACCGAGCTGGATCCTTCAACAAGACAACGACCCTAAACACTGCTCAAAATCCACTAAGGCATTGATGCAGAGGAACAAGTACAACGTTCTGGGATGGCCATCTCAGTCCCCAGACCTAAATATAATAGAAAATCTGTGGTGTGAGTTAAAGACAGCTGTCCATGCTTGGAAGCCATCAAACCTAAATGAACTAGAGATGGTTTGTAAAGAGGAATAGTCCAAAATACCTTCAACCAGAATCCAGATGTAATGCTGGGGGGGCATACTGTCTGACCACCCAGCACAACAAGCCTAAGAGCTGGATAATGGAAGAGGCTACACAGGCTGCCCAGAGCAACTGCAGCTCTGGGCCTCTGATAAAACGCAATGGCAGCGCAGTGCGATGTTGCGCTGTACTTGCATTAACAAACATTCAGACAGATGCAAGACAGACTGAAATGAGGCAGCCAATCGTGACCGCAGCGATGGCGTACCTCACAAGAGCAGGATTTGAGGATTCACCACTCCTACACCAGAGATGGCGTAATCCACAAGGCAGGACAGACAGAGCAAGATAAACAGGCAATAGGTCAAACACAGATAATCACAGGTAGTATTAAACAGTATAACAGAACTACTAACTGCCAGTTCAAATGTACCATGGGTTTGACTAAACATAAACAAGAACTTGAGACAAACAGAATGAATGCTTGCTAATCCAGTCACTGACCCAACAAAAGCAAGCGTTCACACACAGACCAACACACAAGGTAACATGAACAGGACTAGGAAGGATTCACTACTCCTACGTAGTGTTGGGCGAACACCTGGATGTTCGGGTTCGGGCCGAACAGGCCGAACATGAGCCAGATGTTCGGCATGTTCGGCCCGAACCCCGAACTCAATGGAAGTCAATGGGGACCCGAACATGCCACAATACGGCCCCCCTATGGGGGCGCAGGCATAAGGGGGGAGCATGCCCCGATCACGGGGGGGGGGTCGGAAATTCCCCCCACCCCCTCCGCTAGCGCTCCCCCCTCTGCCCGCTTCCCCATAAAAAAGTTTGCGTAAAGTTAAATAGTAGCGGTGGTGGCTGCTGCAGTGGCTGGCTGGCAGTGGTGTGAGTGAGGAGGAGGAGTCCGAGTAGGACGCGTTGAGGCCGGGCAGCGGGCGGTTCAGCGGTAGTACCCTTGTGGTACTTCCGCCCTTTCTCTGACCTCACGTCCTCTACGTGATGACGCATACGAGGGTATGCGTCATCACGTAGAGGACGTCGTGAGGTCAGAGAAAGGGCGGAAGTACCACAAGGGTACTACCGCTGAACCGCCCGCTGCCCAGCCTCAACGCGTCCTACTCGAACTCCTCCTCCTCACTCACACCACTGCCAGCCAGCCACTGCAGCAGCCACCACCGGTGCTATTTAACTTTACGCAAACTTTTTTATGGGGAAGCGGGCAGAGGGGGGAGCGCTAGCGGAGGGGGTGGGGGGAATGTCCAACCCCCCCCCCCCACGATCGGGGCATGCTCCCCCCTTATGCCTGCGACCCCATAGGGTGGCCGTATTTGGCCAAACAGGGCCCTGTTCCCCGAATAGGGGCCCTGTTCGGCCGGGCATTAAGCAGTTCGGGTGAACCCGAACTAAAAGGCCGAACACCATCAGGTGTTCGGCCGAACTCGAACATCACCCGAACAGGGTGATGTTCTGCAGAACCCGAACAGTGGCAAACACTGTTCGCCCAACACTACTCCTACGCCGGAGTGAGCGCAATCCACGCAAGGTAACAGGAACAGGACTAGGAAGGATTCGCTACTCCTACGCAGGAGTGAGCGCAATCCACGCAAGGTAACAGGAACCAGGAACAAAGGCCCAGAAGTAACAGCTAGACAGACTAAGAGTGAAACTATGACGGGCGGAGTCTGAAAGGAGAGGGAGACTTTTATGCCAGCATCAGCCAATGGATGCAAGCATGCAAACTCCCACACAGCTGAATGATAATCACTCAATCCTGAGCAGTCCAGATCTGCAGAGCGATTGCAGATGGAATGAACACTCAGCGTGAGTGCAAGCAGAACTATGCAAGCAAATGCATGTAAAGGAATCAGAACTGATTGGCTGCAGTACCTCTGCAGCCAGCAGTACATGCTGCAGAAGCGATCATGACACCAGACTGTCATTGGAACCTACAGGAAGCGTTTAGAGGCTGTAATTTCTGCAAAAGGAGGATCTACCGTATATTCCGGCATATAAGACGACTGGGCGTATAAGACGACCCCCCAACTTTTCCAGTTAAAATATAGAGTTTGAAATATACTCGCCGTATAATACTACCCATCTTCCAACGCACATCAAATAAAAATGAAAAGTACATCATATACTGGTGCTATGTATGAACAGATACTGGTTCTGTACTGTATGTGGTACCCAGTATGTAAGAGTATATAGGCGATTGACTGGTTGGATTGGTAAACTCTCCCTAAGCCAATTGATCAGCTCTCCTTGTCTACCGTTTATCAGAGTGGTATGGAGGAATAGATTGCGCTGTGCCCATAAGACACGCCTCTTTCATCCATCTGGCCCACCCTTGTATCCTATTTACCTCCTTTTCTGCTTCTCAGATCTTGCACATGTGCACCTGCACTGCTTCACTACAGTCCTCAGCAGCGAAATCTGAGAGACGGTAACAGGATAGGGCAAATCACCTGGCATCAATGACACCCGGCGTATAAGACGACCCCCAACTTTTCAGAAGATGTACAAGGGTTAAAAAGTAGTCTTATACGCCAGAATATACTGTACTAAATATTGATTTCATTTATTTTTTGTGGTGTCCAAATGTATGCACCTGACTAATTTTGTTTAAACAATTATTGCACACTTTCTGTAAATCCAATACACTTCATTTCACTTCTCAACTATCACTGTATGTGTCTCCTACATAATATATTTAACTGACATTTTTTATCATAACAACCAACGATTTATACAGGAAAATCATGACGATTAACAAGGTTGCCCAAACTTTCGCACCCCACTGTATATATTAATATATATATTTTTTAAACCCCTGGAGCCAACAAGCTACACAATTTAATCTTGTAGGTTTACCCAAATTAAACTAAAAACATGGACATACAGAACATAGTACTTGCAGCTGAATGCATAAACAATGTGAAGTGAATTGGTGCAATATTACTTAGGGTTGCTCACTAGGTTTGCTGTACAAACACTCCATGACATTACACATCACTTCAGAGTGGTCACAGGTGTACACTTTAAAGACAGTACAGCATGTGTGGGTTTCCTTACTAAGTAATATGAGTGCTTTAATTTTTGCTTTGTTCTTAATGATGAAAACATTCCCTTAGCTCCTTAAAAATTGAAGACTGTCAAAGGTTAGTGACATACAGGTCATAGGCTCTAAGTACAAATTAGTAATTATAAAAAATGACAGCTTTAATCAAGAGGTAAAGACATGTATGACAAATTACTAACATTTGTAAACCATCTAATCCTATTCCCCATGTCTTAGATTTGCCTTTCTAATATTGCAATGAAAATCCATGGCCGGATTGCAGAGGCTGCTAAACATTTGGTATATGATTGGTGTTTGGGATTAAGAACACACATTATGGAAATTTCCAGAAAGAACAGACAGACTCCAGCACTCTTCTTACAGTTCCTCTTTATTGAACCACGATTGAACAGGTACACAAATGCCCCCGGTCTAAAGCTGTTTCACGTGTTCAACACGCCTCCTCAGGACATGTGGGGCCTGACTCCCAAACCTTCCAACTACCTATATACAGGTGCATGTATAGATCCACCCACCTAAGGGGGGGAAGAAAGGGGAAGATAGCCATAAATAAGAATCTATCCAAACTTTATCTAAGCATATAAATATTTAAAAAAAAGCATTAACCTTATTCCTCTCATTAAGACCCAGATATCCCAGAGCATCTGAACATGCAATCATGACAGCTTCTTTCCTAAGGAACATGCCATCCCTATTATTGTTCTCAATCATCTCCAACCCCGCAAATGATAAACAATTCGCATTGGCATTATGTGTGGCCCTAACATGTTCGATCAAACGTGTGGCACCAACTCAGTTCTTTATGGATCTTTTATGTTGAAGAAAACTCTTCTTCCTTTTAAAGTTTGCATCATTTTGCCAATATAATATCGTCCGCAGGGACACCAAGTACAATGAACTACGTATTTCGTGTGACAACTGATCAATTGTTTGGCCCTCCAAGTGAATGTTCCTATTTGGACACAATTTACTTTCTTTATGGAGCAACATGCGCTACAATTCCTGCACACGTAATTTCCCTCCCACTTTTTTCTTGTCAATATTATGGAGATCTTGGATTACCTCTTTAACCACTTCAGCACCACAGGGTTTTTTGCTTAAAAACCAGAGCAATTTTCACATTTCAGCGCTCCTCCCATTCATTCACCAATAACTTTATTGCTACTCATTAGATGTAAATGATCTATATCTTGTTTTTTTTGCCACAAATTATGCTTTGTGAGGGTGATATTTTCTTTTAGTAAGTATGTTATTATCTGTGCATTTTAAAGGGAAAAATGAGAAAAAAAAGAAAAAATACACTATTTCTCCATTTCCATCCACTATAGTTTTCAAATAAACAATGTTACCATAGGTAAAACACACACATTGTATTTGCTAATTTGTCCTGGTTATCTCAACATTTAAATAATGTTCCTAGTACAATGTATGGCGATAATATATTAGTTTCTGGTTTGTGTTTTTTGATTTCTCATTGTACTCTATCAGTAATTAAAAGCCCTTATCTTCATGATTAACAGTAATGCACTCTCATGGCATACATATTTTAAAAGCTAAGTCCCTAGGGTAACTATGTATTCTCTTTTCAATGCTGTCACATTTGTTGTTTTTACAAGTATTTATTTGGGGGTATAGAGTACATGAAAATAACAGTTTTATTGCTTTTCATTCAGTTTTCTGGTAAAAAAAATCACATGACTTATCCCTCAGTTGTCAAACACCACAAAATCTATTCTCTCACTTGTCACGGTTAAAATGATACCCTATATACATAATCAGATAGCTTATTCGGCATACAGCACACTGTTTACCACAAGTACGCCTATCTACTCCCCTGAGCTTCAGATGAAGTTTTGTGGGGAGTAGATAAGCGTAGCAAGGGTTTCAAAGTGGTTAAAGCAGTGGTGTCTTAACTGGAATAGTGGCAATGTCCACATTTTCTGAATCTGACTGGATTTAACACAGTCTGGGTGTACAAATGTAGCAGGTTCTTCTTCTGTAGCAGCAGGAACAAGCACAGCTGTGCAGGGTTGCTCGGATAGCCCTGATCGTGAATATAAGTGATCACGAGCATGACTCCGCCCACTTCCGAATTGACTTGTGATCACAATCACGAGTAGAAAGGAATATCTGACTCGAGTGCAGTTTTGAGTCGAATAACTGCATGTAATCATGAATCACGAGTCGGTATTCATGATTAAAAAACTCGCTGACTTCAGCGGCTAATAGCAAAGCCCTCTTACATGCTAGAAACAACAAATTTGCGGGTTATGTTTAGAAGAACAGTGGGAACAAGGGGAAATATTTTTTCAAAAAGACCTTATAGTGTTTGAGAAAATCAATTTAAAGTTTCAAAGGAAAAAAGTATACATTTAAATGCGATAAATGACGGTTAATGTAGGAAAACCCACCGACTTTAGCGGTTAATAGCAAAGCCCGCTTACATGCTAGAAACATCAAATTTGCAGGATATCTTAAAGAGAATCTTTACTGTCCGATTTGTACAATAAAAATATACCAATCGAGTCACTGTGATCTCATGGATACCTCTTTGCCGTTTCCGCCGCTCCCCAACGTGATTCTGGCTTTTAATTGCCAGTTTTAGGCAGTGTTTACCAACAAAAAACATGGCCGCTAGCCAGGAAGTGATGTATGTGTATATATAACATGAGATAAAAACAGAGTTTTTGGTGCGCTCCACAACTCTAATAACTCCTATTACATTCAATACTGTAGGTTTTCTGCATAGACATAAATGTCACATCAACATCAAGATTACAAATATTACAAAGTCCATGCGCTGTCTTACAGTCCACTAAAAAGTCCACCAGAGAACCGTATGCCAGCTACATAATCCAATCTTCAATTCCAAAGCACCTCAAAAACATAAAAAAGACAGTTCATGCCCCACACCCTTGTCCCCTTATGGCCTTGTCCAATCCAGGGGCAATGACTCCCTGGGAGGGTTCATGGTGGCATCTGGGACACCCCTTTAAGAAGGGGACCCCAGATGCCCCCCCCTCCCTCCCAGGAGAAATGAGTATAGGGGTACAAAATACCCCTTAACCATTTTCACAAAGGGTTAAATGAAATTAGAACACAACCACAAGAAAAGTCCTTTATTAATCTTAATTAACCAGAAATACTTGTACCTGTAAAAAAAAAATGTTCCCACGCAAATATCCTCAGAAAGGTCCCACGCCAATATCCTCTCATCTTGCGATCTTCATTACATTGATTATCGATCTCCACGCAAAACTGCCAACACATAGTGCCCCTCCTCAAAGCACAGCACATAGCTCTAGCTATACCCTGTATAGCTAGAGCAAAAGCATCTTTGAATTTTGGCTCCAAGTCTCCCCATTGGTCTACTATAAAGTCGGCAGGTTTTTTAATCATGAATACCGACTTGTGATCTCGCATAACTGTATGACGGAAAGCCTGGAGGTCTGTCAGTAACTTAAAGACCCTTGGATGAAGTAGCCAGGACCTGATAACTGCTTTCAATGAAGAAGAAGAGGTAGGCATAGATGAAAATGGGATGATGATAACCATGATGTCTGGGAAACATGAAGTAACCATCAGGGAAGTGGAGATGAGATGCATGGCACCCAGCAGATGAAGGCAAGGAAAAAGAGCAGCAGACTAATCACCTCTCCAGTATAGGCCTTTTTCCCACTGAAAGCCGATGATGAGTGTGTAACACATTTTATCCTCTACCGAAGGCCAATTCTTAGAGGACAGGCCGGATCACATTCGGGTATAACATCCATGCTTTTCCATGTGCGCAAGAACCACAAAATAAAGTGGTATCAGTATTAATGTTCTCTTGAAGGAGATGCAACCATATAATTTTATCTTTCACCTTCTCCACCACCATTGACTCCACCAACACTTATTGCTACTGCATCTCAGCCTCAGTGCAAGCCTGACTTCTGGCAACAAGGAAGTTCCAGGTTCTGGTGGCAGGTTTTGGGGCATCAGATGTTTTTGATGCAAGCTGGGTACTCCAGTGACCCCCTTAAGTTCCCCTAGCTACCAACCCCCTCGGCTCACTCTACCAGATATATGTGCAAAGAAACATAGTAGGGCACCAACCAACGTAAAGATCTCAATTCCCATCAAGTGAAAGTGCTTGCCTTGCAGTTACAGCCGAGCCACTCACCATTGTGGACTTAGTTCCCTAATCCCTTCTGTAACCTTATGGCCTGTGCTGAGCAACGTTGGACTATACCAAGCAGGCATTACTTTACCTGCACAGCTGTGCCTGCACTACATGCTCATGTTATAGAGATCCTTTCACAGCATTGGAAATATGTGTGTCAAGCCAAATCCACGTCACCATGGACAGCTTGACAAACAGGCATGAAGTGGGAGGCTATGTTTCCATCACTGGTGACCTTGCATTGCTTAGTGGGGGGGGGGGGGGGATAAAACAGAAGATGAGTTACATCCCCCACTGCATATGCCACTGAAAAAAAACAAAAAAAAACAGTGCATTGGTTGCACTGAATTTTCCCATGCTTGAACAATCCATCTTCAGTTTAAAATAAGTTTTCAGTACTTTGCAACTAAAAAAGTAGGTGAAAGAGTATTGTCAAGATTATTTTCTTACTTGCTGGTGGCTTAAAAAGCATTTTATTGGTAAGATGTGAAAATATCATCTAGGAGAAAATGTAGCAAAAAAAGTGAAGGCCCAAGGTGTTTTGGGACTTTTTTGTTTAATTTTCCATTGTTGCCGTTGTTTTCTTACTTACCGTATACCTCACAAATGTAGAGGTTCTAACATGTACAGGGGCTTTGCTATTACCAATTAAAGTCAACCCGTTGACTTTAATTACATTTTCAACATTTGCAGTAACATCTGAAATTCAAGAAAAATTTCACAAGGAGTTTTTACTCATCCCTATGGAAAACAAATAACTTGTTTTCAACAAACATTTTGCTGCATCCATACAATAAATATACTTTGCATATTTGAATCTATGTGCTTTTAGCAAACAGAGTAAACTCATTTCTGTAAAAAATTATTATGATTTAGCAAAATTGGAAATTAAAGGAAATGTCTAGATTTTGCCCATTTCTAAGTAATGTATAGTGCTAAAAATTACCTGGCATGACAAGGTTGCAGACATAAATGTCCTCTCCTAAGCTGGTCTGCCAAGTATCTACACCCTCTCGGGGAGAGCCCAAGTCAGGTGGGCAGGCCACCTTGTTAGTATGCCAGACACACGTCTCCAGAAGAGACTATTCTATGGTGAACTGGCTGAAGGAAAACACACAAGAGGTGGGCAGGAAAAAATGCTTGAAGGAAACAGTCTCCATAAAAATCCTTGGCATTGACCCAGATTCCTCAGTGAGCTTAGAACAAGATTGTCCCACCTGGTGAAGCTAATTTGCAAAGGTGCTATCTCCTACAATCAGAGCAGGATTGTAGAGGCCCACCCGAAGCCTGAGCTGTGCAATTTTAGAGCCATTGCTTTGCCAAACATTCCAGCAAACCACTTGTGCCCTACATGTGGCAGAGCTTTCCAAGCTTGCATTGGACTCATGAGTCATAAGCCACAGCCAGACACATCATGCCCATGCCAAGTCAAGTTCCTTTGTATAAGGTTTTTGGGCATTGATAACAACGATGGACGAACATGAAGTTTACATAATTACACATTTGGGACACTAACTTGTTGCCACTCTAATAAAGTGCTCAGCTAAATAGTTAATTTCCAGAGAGCAGCTACAAATGAGGACAGCTTCTATGATTGGTAGTGTGTTATATCATTACTGTGTTTTTTAGCTACCACATAACTCTATGATGCATGCTATTTCCTCTTGGAGCATCTGCGCCAAATTATAAGCTCTGCATTCAAAATGCATACAAGGTTTTATTTTACACCAAAGAGACCTACAGGATCATTAGTCAGGTGACTGGATCAAGAGATTTACTGTAAGTGTCATGTTAGCTCCTGATTCCTAAAGCTAGAAAGAACTTCAGAGATGATATTTGCACTTGAACTGCATGAGTTAACCCTGGTTGAGTATTAAAGCAGGCAAATCATCCCGATGCATTAGAGTACGACTGGTTACGACACAGTTCTCTGATTATGAGAATTATAAGACTCTTTTAAAGATTTTAAATAAATGCTCATTTGACTTGATTACATTAAGTATCAATTTCATTCAGAAAGAACTAACTGTACTTGCGGACTGGAGCAAATTTGTAGGAGAGGAATTGCCGTACATTTTTTTTTAATTTGCTGAGGAATTCTAGATTACACAAGAGTGGCAAAGCAATTTCTACTTTGAAAATGAACTGGAGTGAAGGGGAAAAAAACTGAAATTTGAAAAAGGAAATAAAAACTATGAATGTAACTATAAATTGAATTTGTTCTTGGACAGACAACTGGCAAGTTGTAGCAGTATACAGCAACAGTGCACTATTTCACTCCTCTGTATGCCAGGAGGCATGCCAAGCTGCTGCATCTGTGCCTGGCACAACTGAAATAAACAGTGCAAGCTTTGGCATTGTTCTGTATTCAATAAGCTCTCCCTCCCTTCCGCTGTGTTCTTTGTTCCATGATGCCTATGGAGGATGTTTTTTTATCAGGGAATTTGGGCTTCACCCCATGAACACATCTGGCTATGCAGTTCATAACAAGGGATACACTGCAGGGGGGGGGGGAGGGGGGCTCCCCTTTATTTTCAAAGCACCCTTGCCCTGATGAAGAAGGATTATTGGCATCATTGGCACCCAAGGAGCATTGGTGGTGGTGGGGGTGTGTTAATAGCATGGGGCAGTCAACTTAGGCATAATCTGGAAAATCTTCCTAAAAAAGAACACTAAATATTTACCGCTTTTCTAGGTGAATAGATAAAAGGGGTTATCTATGTTCCCATTGCCTGTTAACCATAAAAAGTAAAATGAAGAAAAAAACACCCTCAAAGTAAAATAAAAAAAACACACACATATATATATACATATATATATATATATATATATATATATATATATATATATATATATATATATATATATATATCGGATGTGTGTATATGTGTGTGTGTGTGTTTGTGTGTGTGCTGCGATCACGCGAAACTGCCTTGACCAATTTCAACGAAACTTGGTATACAGATCCCTTACTTCCTGGATTGATATGTTCTGGGGTCTTGCGTCCCCCCTGCACACCTGCTACAAGCAGCCATTTAACCTCCTTGCCGGTTATCCCGAGCTGAGCTCGGGGTAACCTGCGCAGGAGGATTGCTCTGGCCCTACTGGGCCGATTTTCACAATTTTTTTCTCTACACACAGCTAGCACTTTGCTAGCTGCGTGTAGTATGCGATCGCCAACGATACGCGCCAATTCGCCGCTACCCACCGCACCGTGCCGCGCCCCCCCCCCCCCAGACCCCTTGCGCAGCCTGGCCAATCAGTGCCAGGCAGCGCTGAGGGGTGGATCAGGATTCCCTCTGACGTCCCGACGTCGATGGCATCAGTGACGTCATCGCGATCGTCACCCTGGCGACGGAGTAAGCCAAGCAGGAAATCCTGTTCTGAACGGGATTTCCTGCTTACGCAGATCGCCGGAGGCGATCGGAGGGGGATGCCGCTGCTCAGCGGCTATCATGTAGCTAGCGCTAGGCTAGCTACATGATTTTAAAAAAAAAATGCTGCGCCGCCCCCCTGCCGGCCTAATTGGAACGGCAAGGAGGTTAAGATTTCACCCATTCAAGTCAATGGAAAAAAATGTAAACGCCTATTCTTACAGTAATCAAGCAAGAGTCCCCAAATTTGGCACAGATGGACACTTGGTGAACGTTACAAATCTAGGAAAAGTGGGCCAATCAAATTTCAGCCATTTATTTTCAATGGGTAAATGTAAAATGCAGCCATTCTTAGACTGTAAATCACAGGGTTTTCAAACTTGGCACACTTGGTCACAGGGTCACTGGGATTAATATTCAGGAAAGTGGGTGGAGCCTACAACAGCCAATCAAAATTCACCTATTGATTTTCAAGGTAAATATTAAAATTGCTTCCATTCTTACACTGTTAATGACAGAAGCTTCAAACTTGAACCAGTCGGTGGTTGGGTGACTGGGGTCCAAATTCACTAAAGGGGTGGGGCCACAAACAGCCACTCAGATTCATTTGCTGGATAAACTGCTTCCATTCACACATTTTTAATGCCAGGAACCCGAACGCTCACAAACTTGGTCATTGAGTGACTGTGTGTCAAGGTGACAAAAAGTGGGCAGAGCCAAAACAAATTTCACTGGGAAAATATAAACTTTTTACATGGGAAAATATAAACTGCAGCCATTCTTACACTGTTAATGGCAGGGTTCTCAAACTTTGCCCAGTTTGTCACTGGGTGACTGAGATTAATATTCAGGGAAGTGGATGGAGCCTGCAATAGCCAATCAAAATTCACCTGTTGATTTTAAAGGGAATATTTAAATTACTGCCAGATGCATCAAACCTGGTACAGTTGGTCACTGGGTGACTGTGGTTCAAATTCTGGAAAGGGACAGAGCCACAAACAGCCAATCTGATTTGTTTAATTTCTGTGGGAATTTCTAAATTGATACCAAGGACCCCAAAGCTCATAGAGACTGTATGTCAAGGTTAGGAAAA
Organism: Hyperolius riggenbachi; assembly: GCF_040937935.1. Lineage (NCBI taxonomy): Eukaryota > Metazoa > Chordata > Amphibia > Anura > Hyperoliidae > Hyperolius > Hyperolius riggenbachi. The sequence goes on from NC_090651.1 coordinate 280,888,969, forward strand.
GTGGACGGGGCCAACTACTTTTTTTACATAGCAAAATATAAACTGCAGCCATTATTACACTCTTAGGGACAGATTTATCAAAGCATTACCGACAGTTGTTTCTTCTTAAACTGTCCTTACCATCAGGGGGAGTGTTCTGCACATTTGTAAGAAGCTCCCCAATGCTTTCTTAAGTGAAGGGAGATTGCCGCAGTTCTGAGAGTTTTCCTTAGATTAAGAACAGCGCAGAACTGTCCCTGAATAAGAAGTGGCTAATACCAATTCTTAATCCCGCAGAGCAGGTTTACGCCGACACCTCATAGCTTCCTTTTTAATTTACTGCTATCTACCCACACTCATTTGTTACTAAGGTGAACTCCCCTTCACCCTGGTGATGTTTATTTGTTTACGAAAAGGAGGGGAATTGTGGATGAGTGTGTGGAGAATTGACTGCTTAGAGCATGTTAAAAATGTGTGTAAAAGACAGAGCAGACATTGGGATTATTTGAGCATGAAAGTTTAGTAGAGATATTATAGCCTTGGCTGCTTGTGTCCCAGATGGAAAAACAAACAAGTCATACACTGTTGTGAAACAGCACCATCTAGTGGCTTCTTAAGGTGCCTGAGACAGTTCTGCACGGAGTTCTACAAACCTACCAGAGTTTTGTCTCAGACACTCTTGATAAATCTGGCCCTTACATTCTTACACAGAATGGCAGGGTTTTCAAACTTGACACAATTGGTCACTGGGTGACTGGGATTAATATTCAGGAAAGTGTGAGGAGCCTACAACAGCCAATCAAAATTCAGCTATTGATTTTTTATGGGGAATATTTACATTGCTGCTATTCTTATACTGTTAATGGCAGAGGCTTCAGACCTGTTACAGACTGTCATTGGGTGACTGGGGTTCAAATTCTGGTAAGGGGTGAAGCCACAAAGATAGATTTGTTTAATTTCAATGAAAAAATGCAAATTATTGATGCAAAGGACCCCAAAGCTCAAAAACGTGGTCATTGAGTGTTTGTGTGTTAGAGCTAGAAAATGCGGGCAGAGCCAACAGCACCCAAAGACATACCCAGGCAATGCCAGGTTATTAGCTAATTCTTAATAAAATAAACACACAAAGATAAAGTAGTGTTCTAAAAGCCATTAAAAATCATGTTTTATATCTGGACTGTGTACTTATTTTGCCATCTATACTGTGTATTTGTTACTTCTGATCTATGCACGCTTGTCGTTTTTGTGTTGACATTTCCCTCATAACCACCCCTCCACATGAATAGGCCAATAGGAATACATGTTACAGTGCGATGTGAAAGTTTGGGCAACCTTGTTAATCTCCATGATTTTCCTGTATAAATCGTTGGTTGTTACAATAAAAAATGTTATTTAAATATATAGGAGACACACACAGTGATATTTGAGAAGTGAAATGAAGTTTAATGGATTTACAGAAAGTGTGCAATAATTGTTTAAACAAAATTAGACAGATGCTTACATTTGGGCACCACAGAAAAGAAATGACACCAATATTTAGTAGAGCATCCTTTTGCAGAAATTACAACCTCTAAATGCTTCCTGTAGGTTCCAATGAGAGTCTGGATTCACACCACAGATTTTCAATTATATTCAGGTCTGGGAACTGAGATGGCCATTCCAGAACGTTGCACTTGTTCCTCTGCATGAATGCCTTAGTGGATTTTGAGCAGTGTTTAGGGTCGTTGTCTTGTTAAATAGTTGTCTTGTTACATAGTTACATAATTATTTGGGTTGAAAAAAGACATACGTCCATCGAGTACAACCACAGATCCAACCCCGGTGCAGCTACAGCTTTGTCACTGAAACCTGGACATTGGTCTCCAGAATCTGTTGATACTGAGTGGAATCCATGCGTCCCTCAACTTTGACAAGATTCCCAGTCCCTGCACTGGCCACACAGCCCCACAGCATGATGGAACCACCACCATATTTTACTGTAGGTAGCAGGTGTTTTTCTTGGAATGCTGTGTTATTTTACCTCCATGCATAACGGCTCTTGTTATGCCAAAATAAATCAATTTTAGTTTCATCAGTCCACAGCATTTTATTCCAAAATTAAGCTGGCTTGTCCAAATGTGCTTTAGCATACCTTAAGCAGCTCTGTTTGTGCTGTGGGCAGAGAAAAGGCTTCCTCTGCATCACTCACGCATACAGCATCTCCTTGTGTAAAGTGCGCCAAATGGTTAAACGATGCACAGTGACTCCATCTGCAGCAAAATTATGTTGTAGATCTTTGATGCTGGTCTGTGGGTTCTGTCTATCCGAGAATTTTCTTGGTCTGCCACTTCGAGCCATGAGCCCGTGGTCTTCCATTTCCTCAATATGTTCCTAACTGTGGAAACAGACAGCTGAAATCTCTGAGACAGCTTTCTGTACCCTTCCCCTAAACCACGATGGTGAACAATCTTTGTCTTCAGGTCATTTCAGAGTGGTTTTGAGACCCCCATGTTGCTACTCTTCAGAGAAATTTAAAATAGGAGGGAAACTTACATTTGTCCCCCTTAAATACTCTTTCTCATAACTGGATTCACCTGTGTATGTAGGTCAGGGGTCACTGAGCTTACCAAGCCTTTGAGTTCCAATAATTAGTTCCTAAGGTTTTGGAATCAATAAAATGACAACAGTGCCCAAATGTATGCACCTGCCTAATTTTATATAAACAATTATTGCGCACTTTCTGTAAATCCAATAAACTTAATTTCCCCTCTAAAATATCACTGTGTGTGTTTCCTATATGATTTATTTAACTGACAACCAACGATTTATACAGGAAAATCATGAAGATTAACAAGGTTGCCCAAACTTTCGCATCCCACTGTATATGTATAAACTAACTTTACTATTCAGAAATAATTATTTTAGGCTGTAGGGCTTCTACTAGTTTAGTAACTGCAGCATATTAGACTAGGTATTGAGCAGCAGTGCTGCCTGTCTGCATATCACTATAAATTACTTATTCTTGCTTGGTGCTATGGGGCCTATAATACCACATTTGCAGTCTATGAGACCAGGTTCCAAATGTCAGCGTTGGATGGTCAGCACAACAGTGCTGGGCCGAAATTACGCATTAGCGTAATTACGCATCGTAATTCACTACAAATGCACCGTAAGTGTTACGTGTAAGGTTACGGTATTACGCGTAATTAATTACGCGTAGACCGTAGGGTTACGTTTTACGCGTAACAAATTACGCGTAAGACAGTAAACTCCCATTGAAATTACACAGTCTGCCGTAATCGCGTAATATTACGCTCCCGTATAATATAAAAAAGCCGCCGACTTTAAGGGTTAATAGCAAAGCCCCCTTAAGTGCTAAGAGCCTCAAATTTGGAGAATATATTAAGGAGATCAGAAGGAATAAGATGAAAATTTTTTTTTTCAAAAAGACCTTATAGTTTTTGAGAAAATCGATGTTAAAGTTTCAAAGGAAAAATATATACATTTAAAAACCCGCCGACTTTAACGGTTAATAGCAAAGCCTGCTTAAAATTTAGGAACACCAAATTCACAGGGTATATTAAGGGGATCAGTGGGAATAAGAGGAACATTTTTTTATTCAAAAAGACCTTATAGTTTTTGAGAAAATCGATTTTTAAATTTCAAGGGCGAAAATGTCTTTTAAATGCGGAAAATGTCAGTTTTTTTTGCACAGGTAACAATAGTGTTTTATTTTCATAGATTCCCCCAAGTGGGAAGAGTTTTACTTACTTCGTTCTGAGTGTGGGAAATATAAAAAAAAAAACGACGTGGGGTCCCCCCTCCCAGACCTCTTTAACCCCTTGTCCCCCATGCAGACTGGGATAGCCAGAATGCGGAGCACCGGCCGCGTGGGGCTCCGCACCCTGACTATACCAGCCCGCATGGTCCATGGATTGGGGGGTCTCGGAAGGGGAGGGGCAGCCAAGCTTTCCCCTCCCCCTCCGAGCCCTTGTCCAATCCAAGGACAAGGGGCTCTTCTCCACCTCCGATGGGCGGTGGAGGTGGAGGCCGCGATTTCCTGGGGAGGGGTTCATGGTGGCATCTGGTAGTGTTGGGCGAACAGTGTTCGCCACTGTTCGGGTTCTGCAGAACATCACCCTGTTCGGGTGATGTTCGCGTTCGGCCGAACACCTGGTGGTGTTCGGCCAAACTGTTCGGGTTCGCCCGAACGGCTCATTGCCTGGCCGAACAGGGCCCCTGTTCGGCACGAACAGGGCCCTGTTCGCCCGAATACTGGCCCCCTATGGGGTCGCAGGCATAAGGGGGGAGCATGCCCCGATCGCGGGGGGGGGTCGGAAATTCCCCCCACCCCCTCCGCTAGCGCTCCCCCCTCTGCCCGCTTCCCCATTCAAAAGTTAGGAAGTGAAACTGTACCTGTGCGGCCGGTAGTGGGTGACTGGCAGTGGGCGGCACTATGGAGAGACTGAGGAGGAGGAGGAGTCCGGAGAGTGACGCGTTGAGGGAGGCCGGGCAGTGGGCGGATCAGCAGAAGTACGGTACTACTGCTGATCCGCCCACTGCCCGGCCTCCCTCAACGCGTCACTCTCCGGACTCCTCCTCCTCCTCAGTCTCTCCATAGTGCCGCCCACTGCCAGTCACCCACTACCGGCCGCACAGGTACAGTTTCACTTCCTAACTTTTGAATGGGGAAGCGGGCAGAGGGGGGAGCGCTAGCGGAGGGGGTGGGGGGAATTTCCGACCCCCCCCCCGCGATCGGGGCATGCTCCCCCCTTATGCCTGCGACCCCATAGGGCCCCCAAAAGCGGGATGTTCGGGGAGTTCGGGGTTCGGCCCGAACATGCCGAACATTGCGGCCATGTTCGGCGAACTTTCCCGAACCCGAACATCCAGGTGTTCGCCCAACACTAGCATCTGGGAGTCCCCTTTAAAAAGGGGTCCCCCAGATGCCCACCCCCCTCCCAGGAGAAATGAGTATAGAGGTACTTGTAGTACCCCTTACCCATTTCCTTTAAGAGTTAAAAGTAAATAAACACACAAACACACAGAAAAAGTATTTTAATTGAACAAAAAACATAACCACGAAAAAAGTCCTTTAATATTCTTAATTAACCATTAATACTTACCTGTCCCTTTAAAAGCCAGTTTCCACGCAATATCCTCGGAAATATACTAATCAGTTACAATGTAACAAAGTTATTACAATGTAACAACTTTGTTACATTGTAACTACGCCGCACCCGACGTCACTCACCGCCGCCGCCGCCTCCGCGTCTGTGCTGCAGGACCCGACAGAGCTCTGAGCTATAGCTCAGAGCTCTCTAAGCATCTTTGTATTTGGGCTCCAAGGAGCCCCATTGGTCCTTAGCAGACCAATGGGGTTCCTTCTGATTTGAAGGAACCCCATTGGTCTGCTAAGGACCAATGGGGCTCCTTGGAGCCCAAATACAAAGATGCTTTCGAGAGCTCTGAGCTAATATAGCTCAGAGCTCTGTCGGGTGAAGGGACGCTAAGTCCCCGCCGGCTCCGCTGCCCTCCCCGCCTCTCCCACATGTCACCTATATACATGCTGGCACCCATGGGTGCCAGCATGTATATGAGTGACAGGTGTGGGCGGAGTGGACGGCGGGAGCCGGCGGGGACTAGCGTGTATGCGGCGGCCGGCGGGTGAGCGGCGAGTGACGTCGGGTGCGGTGGTGTTACAAAGTAACAAAGTTGTTACATTGTAATAACTTTGTTACATTGTAACTGATTAGTATATTTCCGAGGATATTGCGTGGGAACTGGCTTTTAAAGGGACAGGTAAGTATTAATGGTTAATTAAGAATATTAAAGGACTTTTTTCGTGGTTATGTTTTTTGTTCAATTAAAATACTTTTTCTGTGTGTTTGTGTGTTTATTTACTTTTAACTCTTAAAGGAAATGGGTAAGGGGTACTACAAGTACCTCTATACTCATTTCTCCTGGGAGGGGGGTGGGCATCTGGGGGACCCCTTTTTAAAGGGGACTCCCAGATGCCACCATGAACCCCTCCCCAGGAAATCGCGGCCTCCACCTCCACCGCCCATCGGAGGTGGAGAAGAGCCCCTTGTCCTTGGATTGGACAAGGGCTCGGAGGGGGAGGGGAAAGCTTGGCTGCCCCTCCCCTTCCGAGACCCCCCAATCCATGGACCATGCGGGCTGGTATAGTCAGGGTGCGGAGCCCCACGCGGCCGGTGCTCCGCATTCTGGCTATCCCAGTCTGCATGGGGGACAAGGGGTTAAAGAGGTCTGGGAGGGGGGACCCCACGTCGTTTTTTTTTATATTTCCCACACTCAGAACGAAGTAAGTAAAACTCTTCCCACTTGGGGGAATCTATGAAAATAAAACACTATTGTTACCTGTGCAAAAAAAACTGACATTTTCCGCTTTTAAAAGACATTTTCGCCCTTGAAACTTAAAAATCGATTTTCTCAAAAACTATAAGGTCTTTTTGAAAAAAAATTGTTTCCTCTTATTCCCACTGATCCCCTTAATATACCCTGTGAATTTGGTGTTCCTAAATTTTAAGCAGGCTTTGCTATTAACCGTTAAAGTCGGCGGGTTTTTAAATGTATATATTTTTCCTTTGAAACTTTAACATCGATTTTCTGAAAAACTATAAGGTCTTTTTGAAAAAAAATTTTTTCCTCTTATTCCTTCTGATCTCCTTAATATATTCTCCAAATTTGAGGCTCTTAGCACTTAAGGGGGCTTTGCTATTAACCCGTAAAGTCGGCGGCTACCTAACATTGATCCATGCGTCAACTTTTCCGCTTGGCAGCATGACCTTACGCATTAATTGCTATGCTATTAGGTTTTTACGTGTAAGCCTATAACGTAATAACCTGGATTACGGTATACTTACGCGTAATTGCGTAAGTGCTATGCGTAATTATAGACATGTACCGCAATTGATTGTCTGGCAATTGATTGTCTGTGCCGTAAGCGTAATTTCATAATGCGTAATAGCGTAAAATTACGCGTAATGATCCGTAAGCGTAGCTTTCTCCATTACGACCAGCACTGCAGCACAATATAACCAAGTAATTAACTACTATTTGTTCATTGCTTTCTGCACTGGACCATACCTAGCATTAATGTCATATTAAACCAAGCAGGCTGCTGTACAACTAAATGCAGCTTTTGCTTGTTACACAATTGTATTACTTTTGTTGAAAATACATAAATAGATGCCAAAATGTAGTGTGTATATATTTGTAGCCACCCAATCTATCCAATTATCAAAGTCAGAGTTCTAGTCTTGCACAATGGGTGGTTATTATTGTCCTGGACTGGTGAGAGTGGCAAAACCTAACTACGTAATAGCAGAAAATTGATCAATTAAAGTTCAGTTTTCCAGAATCTCTTCTCTCTAGTCATAGTCAATCAGGCCCGTGGTTTCTGTGCCTACATACATGGGTCAGTGAGCAGCAACAGTTACATTTGCTGCATACCCCTGAGGGAGTATACTCTGTGTTTATTTTTTTACTGGTATATATTATTAGTGTAGATATAGCTTGTAGTACATAGTGTTACTTGTGAGAGCACACTGTAAATGTATTTAAGCCATTACTCCCATAGAGATGAGATTGATGCTGATTCTTTATTGCTGATGATGAACTGGCTGTCAGGCAGAATTGGTAGTCTGAGATCTCAGACTTTTATAAGTAAGTTACCTTGTCTGCAGTTGAAATCTGGGTGGAATTAATTCATGATGACCTGATCTTTATACCGGCAGCATGAATCCTTCATTATTATTATTTCTTTTCAGTAAAGAAAGTAGGCACTGAGGAATGCGATATAGAATCCATTCTACTTGTTAATCTGGTATACCTTACACTCTCAGATCCAAACTCAGCTAATATAAGGTACTGTGATTGCATTGTTATTATCATCAATACTTATTTTTCAGTTTTATTCATAGCCACAGTGATGAATTTAGCTTGACATGCACCCTGTGTGTGTCAAAATATATGTTTAACATCAATATTTTATTACTTAGACCTCAAAAGACCTAGAAGAACATATTGTGCTGAATATTCCTAAATATCCAATGCGTTTTTTATTGCTGTAATTACAGTGCCAATTTAAGCAGAACACCTTAAACGAGAACTGAACAATTTGTTTAAAAAAGGTACACAATAGGAAATGTTGCTATATAGTTAAAGGAATACTATTGAACTTTAACACATTTCTGTCAGTAGCATACATCAAAATTGCATTAACAGCTAGTGCAAACACAGCATATCTTTTTGCTGTGCAATGTTTCTTTTTCTTTTAATTTGCCTTTTAAACGGACCCCCTGACAAGCTGACGGCGTCGGCTAATGGGGCAGCTCATTATGACAGAGGGGATTCCTTTTTACAGTGCGGTAGTGTATTATACTATTGTCACGTTTCCCCATGCTATTTATTACTATTACTATGTTTCCCCGACACTATTTAGCATGCCAGGCATCTGTCATGTAGCCTGCTATGAGGAGCGAGAGACAAACGCTCTCGCTCCTATTCTGCCAAGCCAATCCCCGCAGAAGGAGACTTCCGTGTGTCGGGCTCGGGCTGCCGCCGCATTAGTTGTTTTGTCATCGCTACGCAACGGCAACCATATGAGCTGGAGGAGGGCGCATCATTGCTCCTTCCCTTCGGCTCCTGCTTCCGATGCGCAGCGATGACAAAACAACTAATGCGGCGGCAGCCCGAGCCCGACACACGGAAGTCTCCTTCTGCGGGGATTGGCTGGGCAGAATAGTCTCGCTCCTCATAGCAGGCTACATGACAGATGCCTGGCATGCTAAATAGTGTCGGGGAAACATAGTAATAGTAATAAATAGCATGGGGAAACGTGACAATAGTATAATACACTACCGCACTGTAAAAAGGAATCCCCTCTGTCATAATGAGCTGCCCCATTAGCTGACGCCGTCAGCTTGTCAGGGGGTCTGTTTAAGAGGCAAATTAAAAGAAAAAGAAACATTGCACAGCAAAAAGATATGCTGTGTTTGCACTAGCTGTTAATGCAATTTTGATGTATGCTACTGACAGAAATGTGTTAAAGTTCGATTGTATTCCTTTAAAGCAAAAAAAAAAAAAAGTTATCTTTCTGTTTTATCACTAATGAGCAAATCTTTATGAACTTAGTCTGCTACAAATCCACCATATCTGCTATAGGGTGCAGATTACTCACCAGTCCACTGGGTTAAAAGATTTGGGTGCTGCACAGTATAAATATACAGCGAGGAGCGAAAATGCTAATATTCTTTTCGCCAAAAAAAGCACTAATTTCTTTTCGACAGGCGAATTTTCGATCAAATATTTTCACGTAATTTTCGCCTAATGCCTCTTTTTTTTACGTTAAATACATAGCTTATCGCGTACGTATTTCCACGTATTGTAATACTGCTATGCGAAGCTTCGCCCGCTATGCATAGTTGACGTATGTATTGCGAAGTCAACTACGCATGCGGTAACTACGTCTATACGGATCATTGCGCATGCGCAGAAATATTATTGCCCTTCTATAAATATACAATTCCGCATTGGAAGGTGGAATGTACGCATGTATTAGTTCATGCGCATATTTAGCGGGTTATTATTGCAGAAATTTTTTGGCATAAGCGTCCGCATACAGCGGATTATTGCGGAAATTTTTCCGCATAAGAGCATAAGCGTCCGCATACAGCGAAGTTTCTTTAATTTTCACTGTTGGTCGAAAATGAGAATATTTCTGAAGATTTTCGTGAAAATTCGCCTAATTCGAAAATGGGATTTTCGATGCGAAAATGGCTTGGGCGAAAATTCGCAAGCAACACTGTAAAAATATAACAATAAAATCTCCTTAAAAGACATAGAGGCATGGAGAATCCAAAGGGATTATATTCATATGTGGTGGCCATAACCGAAATTTTGTGAAATTTCACATTTATAGGGAATTTTTTAATTACGATCATTTTTCGTAATTACAATCATTTACATTTCGCAAATAAATCAGAATTTCGTGTTTAACACGGAAATTCATCCATTCTCGAAATTGTGTTCCAGTCCAGAGCCTCCTGATACATTTAAAGCAACAGCAATTGCAGGGACCTTTGCATTATCAGATAATGAACTTCGTCTAACCACCCCCCGCATCACCCAGTCCCATGCACGCCTCCAGGACTTCTCAAGAGCTGCTCCAACACTATGGAACTCCCTACCTCCACCCATTAGGGCAGCCCCCTCCTTCAACATCTTCAAGAAAGCCCTCAAAACTCACCTTTTCACTCTGGCCTACTACCCCTCACAAGTGCTCTAAACCTACAGCTGAACTCTGGTCCCCTACCATTCGTGTCCTTACCTCTCCCTCTAGATTGTAAGCCTTTGGGCAGGGTCCTCCTCCTTTTGTGTCCTACCTGATCATGCACCTCCATTATTGTGAACCCATGCTTCGCATCTGAGTGAACCTAACTTGCCTAATCTCCATGCTCCCATCCAGTGACTGACTAAGCATTACCTTGTACTCATACTGTGCTGTGTGATCTGGTTTTCTTGTATTCCTGTATTGTCATATTGCTGTATGTCACCCCTAAATATTGTCTGTAACCTAAATTAATGTTCAGCGCTGCGTAATATGTTGGCGCTTTATAAATACAATAAATAATAATAATAATATTGCAAGGCCCAAAACCAAGTGTCTCAGCATGCATGACCACTAAGTGCACCTTGACAAAGAGCACCTGTCTTAGAAGTGGCTGCAGGTAGAGCCTCCTGATACATTGAAGGCAACAGCATGTGCAAGGACCTTTGCATTATCAGATATTGCAAGGCCTAAAACCAAGTGTCTCAGCATCCATGATCGCTAAGTGCATAAGTGCAACATGGCAAACAGCACCTGTCTTAGAAGTGGCTGCAGATAGAGCCCCCTGATACATTTAAAGAAACAACATGTGCAGGAGCCTTTGCAGTATCAGTAATTGCAATCAGGAATTGAAAACAAAGGGCTTGATTCACTAAGCCGTGATAATGCATATAACGGCCGCGCGGCCATGATATTAGTTATCACGGTTTAGTGAATCAAGCCCAATGAGTGACCTTCCTGAGTTTAGTCATTACCTAAGGCTAGGTTTCCATTTATGCTAAAACGAGCCGATTCCCCAGCCACGAATTTGGATGGAATTTGCCAGCCTATAGAACTCTATGTAGAGCATCCGAATTCGTGGCTGGGGGAAAATCCTGCAGCATATTGATCGCGTCACCCATCCGAATCCCATAGCCGTGCATAGCGAGGCTGGAGGGATTCGGCTGCAAGACACGTCACAGCTGTGCCGGCATCGTGTCTCGCAAGACACATGTCGAGCACAGTGGAAACAAGCCCTAAATGATCATAATTAGTATTAGAAACAAAATCATGTCCAGTTTTGTAATTAAAATAACTTTGTTTCTATAGAAAACACGAAATTAGGAAATTTCGTGTTAAACGCATATTTGCGCCGAAAACGCAAAATTACGTAACCAAAATTTTGCTTGCGGAATTCTGAATTACGCTTTGTATGGCAATTACAAAATTATGAACTCATGTCGTAGAGGCATCCGTAATAAAGGAAACGCAAAATGACTAAAATTTTGGCTCAACGCTATCAATATGGGACAAGATTGATGGGCAGCAGCAATGACGTGGGCTCACAGTGCTGGAACTATCTGCTCAGAATTCAGGACTTTTTATATTATTTTATATTATTTTATATTATTTTAGTGAAAAGAAACGTGAATAGGATATTGGCATTTTTGTTCATCACTGCCCAGGGGGCATGTCAAAAATTAATTTTGGAAAAGACCTTATAGTATTTGAGAAAATCAATTTTGAAGGCTAAAACACATTGAAACAGAGTTGTAACATCAACAATAAAAATATTGTCTAAAACTACTTAGTGCCCCAAATATAAAGGTAAACTATTTTTTTAATCACTTGAGGTTCATGGGCTTAAACCCCCGTAAAGACCAGGCCATTTTTCACAAATTGAGCCACTGCAGCTTTAAGGCCTCACTGAGCTTTAAGGCCTCACAACTTAGTACACAAGTGATCCCTCTTTTCTGCCCACAAACAGAGCTCTCTGTTGGTGGGCAAGGATTGCTCCCAGGATGTTTTTTTTTTTTTTAATAAATATTTTTTATGTTTATTTTGCTAATAAATTCTAGTTTTTTTTTTAATTTAATTTTATGTTCCCCCCGCCAGCCAATCACTGTTATCTGCTGTCATAGGCTTCAGCCTATGACAGCGGATCAGCCCTGAGCCTGCCAGGGGCACAGCCATGTCACAAGGCTGTCCCCAGTACAGCGCTGTTATAGATCACAGCGCTGTACAGCAATAAAAGATGGCAGTTTTGCTGTCTAACAGTCTCCAAACAGTGGTCGCCTCTGGGAGACTGAAGGCGAAGCGGAGCTCCGTCATCCAAGCAGAGATGCACGCGCATTAGCACACGCAATCTCCTGCAAAACACCCCCCAGGACTTTACGCCGATCGGCATTAGGCGGTCCTGGGGGAGCCACCGTGTTCATGGCCATCGGCATGATGCAGTCCTCTAGAGGTTAAATAGGTCCCTATATGTCCCCTAATATATTTTTTTACCTAGCCAGTGTGCCTTTGCTGAACTGTGCCAAATTGTATTTATTTATTTATATATTTATAGGTACAGTTACAAGTTAATCTCAAAATGCAAATAACAGAGACTTCTTATTTTAGATCAGATAATGACACTGACCAGCAGGGTCAGTTTAAAGGATACCCAAAGTGACATGTGGCATGATCAGATAGCCATGTGTATGTATAGTGCTTAGCACAAAAATAACTATGCTGTGTTCCTTTTTTATTTCTCTGCCTGAAAGAGTTAAATATCAGTTATGTAAGTGGCTGACACAGTGTGACCTTCACTGATAAGAAATTCCCCTTTTTACCACCTTTTCTTGCTCTCAGAAGCCATTTTCTGCTAGGAAAGTGTTTTATAGTTTGAATTTATCAGTGAGGGTCACACTGTAGTCATTCCCTGTCATGACCCGCTTAGCACACCACACTAACTCCGTTCTTTTTTTTTTGGGGGGGGGGGGGTGTCATTTAGGGCCTGTGCCCACTGATGCAGTTGTGTCCGCTTTACAGTTACACATCAATGTTACAGATGCTGAAAAGCGGACAGAAGCGGACACAACTGCGTTAGTGGGCTCGGGCCCTTAATATCCAACACCGAGTGTCAAATGCTCTTAATATGCCACTGGACTTGGGTGACCTGTTTTAGGACTTAGTTCACTGTTCCAGAATACAAGGCAGGCTTACTGTGCAGGACTCCATATCAAACAACAATAATGATCCAATATACAGTAGAGTAAAAACAGTATTCTGCAATTCATCTGACTGTATAACAAGCTGGTTAATTAGAACATCTGAAAAAGCTTCAGACAAACAGATAAGGGTAAAAATCTGCCTGGATCTGACAGTGTTTCACATACACACTTGTGTGGGTTGTCAAACATCTTGATCTTTGCCAAAGTGCATGTTTGTGTGATACAACTGTCAGATCTAGGCAGCTTTTTAACCTTGTCTATTTGACTGAAGCTTTTTTTAGATGTTCCAATTAACCAACCTTTTTAACACTTATGTGGGATTCTGGTTTTTTTTCTCCCCTCTGTATTAGATCACAGAGTGGTTCTGCATTGAAATGTGATTTCACAAAGACATGACAGTTCCCATTTTAGAACTGTGCAAACTGTGTAACTTCAAATGTACACATTTTTTACGGTACATAAAAATTTGTTTTTTTGTTTTTGATTTTTGAGTTTTTTTTTTTTATAAACAGTGACACAAAATGTTTTTTTCAGTTATCAGTAATGTATGTATTACATGCACACATATGACACAAGTCTACATTTAATGCTGTGCAAACTGCTGTTCAATCAACCCCAAGACACATATGTGTTTTCTCTGAAGCGGTTTAAGTTTGAAATGTAAATGCTATTGAAATTCATTGTAGCTATGTTAGAAAACATTAGGCATCACTACATATATGTCTACATATATTTGATATAGGCACTGTATTGGCCTGAAGAAGTGGGCCAGCACCCATGAAATACATTGTCCTTTTTAAAGTGCTCTAATGAATAAATAATTTTCCACTAATATTGAGTCATTCTTCCAGAGAGGTAAGATGTATACTGACTCTCATTAGTCACGTTTCTTTTAGTACTTATATACACCAGCGCCTCCATCAGTGTTTTGTTTTAGTCTCCATACCCCTTTAGGGGTTATAGTTTCTTAGTCTTTGCCTTAATAAACTCCAAGGAGAGCAACCAAGCAACCTGCACCTGCACAGCACACCTAGAAAACGGAGTGTGGATGGTTATCTACCGCAGGATCTGATGGCGGTTCCAAGTTATTGCAACCCAACATTTTAAACCTTATCATTCATACACCCCCCCCCCCCCCCCAACTTTGTATGATAATGAACCATTGAACAATTCAGATCACCTTCTGGTGACCTGGCTTTGGTTCATAAGTGAACATTCCTTTACAGCACTCACTATATCTTTCTTGATTTGCTGTCCTTCCTATAGTTGGGTACCCAGTGTTTACTGTGGTGTGAGTGTTGTACTGCATTGCTGTGAGGCGCTAGCCTTGTAACATAATCAAAGACTAAGAGCCATATCCAATTGCAAAGCTTACCAGTGATAAGCACTGGTGAGTTCTTAAAGAAAACCTGTATTGAAAAAAATCTCCCCTAGGGGGTACTCACCTGGGGTGGGGGAAGCCTCCGGATCCTACTGAGGCATCCCCCCTTCCTCCTCGGTCCCACGGCGGTGGAGATAAAGCTCCCCAAACAGCAGGGATGTAAATATTTACCTTCCCAGCTCCAGCGCAGGTGCAGTATCGGCTCTCCGCCTCGGAGATAGGCGGAAATAGCTGATCGCTGTTGGGCCGCTCTACTGCGCAGGCGCACGTCTCTAGCGGACCCGACAGAGATCAGCTATTTTCACCTATCTCCGTGTGCAACAGCGCCCCCGCTGGAGCCAGGAAAGGTAAATAAATCAGCACGTATCAGTGCTTGTCAGGCTTGTCAAGGGAGGATTCCGGGACACTTCAGGGGAGCCAGCGCTGGACTGCCTGCAGCTACAGGGGAGGGGGAAGCCCCATTGGGAGCCTGAGGCTTCCCCCTCCCGAGGTGAGTACCCCCCAGGGGAACTTTTTTTTGATACCAAGTTTCTTTAAATTTGGAGATGGAAGCATTGGCTAATCCAATTAAATGTATCACTTCCCCTGGCAGTAAAGAACTTGCTTGGGCATTATTATCGTCCAGTGGTTTCTTTACACCCTATCCAATTGCTGTTTTCATGCAGCCGGGGAGCAATGCTTCCCATCAGACATAAGCGTTAGCTCAGACCTACAAAGACCAGGTCTAAACCAACTAATGCATGTGTTTTGCCGCTGCATCTGGTGGTCTCCCTAAATAAGGAGACTCCCAGAGCTCCCCGTAGGGCTGCTGCACATTGTGGAAGGCTCCAACAACTATGCTAGTCAACCATGAGTAATTTATCTATCGCCTCTAGACATTTGCCACGTCTCGCTGTAGTTCCAATGCTGTAATTACAGTATCTCTCACTGTAATAACTGTCTCATGGAGCCCTGTCAAAGCATCTTTAAAGGGATACTGTAGGGGGGTCGGGGAAAATGAGCTGAACTTACCCGGGGCTTCTAATGGTCCCCCGCAGACATCCTGTGTTGGCGCAGCCACTCCCCAATGCTCCGGCCCCGCCTCCGGTTCACTTCTGGAATTTCTGACTTTAAAGTCAGAAAACCACTGCGCCTGCGTTGCCGTGTCCTCGCTCCCGCTGATGTCACCAGGAGTGTACTGCGCAGACACAGACCATACTGGGCCTGCGCTGTGCGCTCTTGATGACATCAGCGGGATCGAGGACACGGCAACGCAGGCGCAGTGGTTTTCTGACTTTAAAGTCAGAAATTCCAGAAGTGAACAGGAGGCGGGGCCGGAACATCGGTGAGCGGCTGCCCCAACACAGGATGTCTGCGGGGGACCATTAGAAGCCCCGGGTAAGTTCAGCTCATTTTCCCCCGACTACCCTACAGTATCCCTTTAAAGCTCCCATTGGGGCACCCCGTTGGACCATTTTCATTGGTCCAGACAGTGGACCAATGGGGAGCCCTGGTGGGAGCTTCAAATATGCTTTGCTGGGGTTCCGAGAGACAGTAATTACAGTGAGAGACACTGTAATTACATCGTCAACACTTCTGGCGAGAGGCGGCTGACGTCTAGCGGCGGTAGATAAGTTACTGATGGGTGACTGACATAGCTGTGGGGGGCTTTGGCGATAAGCGGCCACCCAGTGGGGAGCTCAGGGGGTCTCCTTATTAAAGGAGAAACCTAGATGCAGCGGTGGAAGATGACGGCGGGTGTTCGTGGGTGCACGCGCATCTCTGGGGAACGAGGCTGTGGTGCTGAAGGACAGCACTGCAGCATAAAACCTCGCTCCCAATTGCCTGTAACATGGGAGCATTGCTCAGGCTTTCACCTGGGTGATCCTCCCTAATAGAGATGGCCCAAACGGTTCGCCAGCGATCGGTTCCCGGCGAACTTCCGGGGGTTCGCTATCGCGGAGAACCGCAAACTTTTCCGGAAGTTCGCTTTGCCCCCATAAAGCACCATTAGGGTCAACTTTGACCCTCTACATCACAGTCAGCAGGCACATTGTAGCCAATCAGGCTACACTCCCTCCTGGGGCCACTCTCCCCCTTACAAAAGGCAGGCACCGTGTGCTTGCAGTAAATAGAGAAGGGGCAGCTTCTGCAGACTCTCTCATAGGGAAAGATTAGTTAGGCTCTTGTAGGCTTGTTAGATTGCTCCTTGCTGATTCTTATTGCTAAAATAGCACCCCACAACAGCTCTTTTGAGAGCTAAACTTGTTCTTGTGATCTATTTTTTTTGTGTGTCCCACTGACACTTGAGTTGCATAGACAGCCTTGATAATTCATACTGTGTGTGTGCCACTGCCAGGCCCAGCACATTCAGTGACTACCTGTGTGTGGGACAGGTGCACATTGTAATACCCATTACTGCATATACCTACCTATTGTTCACAGTGCACCCACCTACCTATGTGAGTTAAGCGCACGCAGTGTCACTGTGCCTATCCGCTACCTGTCCGTGTGTGACAGGTGCACATTGTAATACCCAGTACTGCATATACCTACCTACCTGTTGTTCACAGTGCACCCACCTACCTACGTGAGCGCACGCAGTGTCATTGTGCCTATCTGCTACCTGTCTGTGTGTGACAGGTGTACATTGTAATACCCAGTACTGCATATACCTACCTACCTGTTGTTCACATTGCACCCACCTACCTATGTGAGCGCACGCAGTGTCACTGTGCCTGTCCGCTACCTGTCCATGTGTGACAGGTGCACATATTAATACCCAGTACAGCATATACCTACTTACCTGTGTTCACAGTGCACCCACCTACCTACGTGAGCGCACGCAGTGTCATTGTGCCTGTCCGCTACCTGTCTGTGTGTGACAGGTGCAAATTGTAATACCCATTACTGTATATACCTACCTACCTGTTGTTCACAGTGCACCCACCTACCCAGGTGAGCGCACGCAGTGTCACTGTGCCTGTCCGCTACCTGTCAGTGTGTGACAGGTGCACATTGTAATACTCAGTACTGCATATATCTACCTACCTGTGTTCACAATGCACCCACCTACCTACGTGAGCACACGCAGTGTCACTGTGCCTGTCCGCTACCTGTCTGTGTGTGACAGGTGCACATTGTAATATCCATTACTGCATATACCTACCTATCTGTTGTTCACAGTGCACCCACCTACCTACGTGAGTTGAGCGCATGAAATGTCACTGTGCCTGTCTGCTACCTGTCTGTGTGTGACAGGTGCACATTGTAATACCCAGTTGCACATTGTAATACCTGTTCTGTACAGTGCACCCCCCTACCTACGTTAGTGCACGCAGCGTGATATACCACTCCATGCATACCTGTTAACTGCACCTGTGTGACTGCACATTGTATTAGTCAAGTCAGTGCATACCTTTCACTTCATCCCCTCCGATATGGACACAACGGACAAAACAGGCAGAGGTAGAGGCAGATCCAGAGGAAGGCCACTCGGTAGGTCTGTGCGAGGTCATGCTGATGTGATTTTGTGTGGTCCTGGCCCAAAGTACAGTGCTCAGAAGAAGGCACAACCCATGAACTCCCAAAATTGTCAGGATGTGGTTGACTATTTAACACAGAACACCTCATCTTCTGCAGCCACCAGCGCTACTACAAGCACCACATCCCTTGCATTTGACACTTCGCAGGAGTTAATTGATGGGAAATTAACTGATTCACAGCCATTATTGTTACAACCAGATGAAGGCGCTAAGCACCTCATATGTCTGAGTTAGGCGGCGACACTATGGACGTAACGTGTGAAGATGATGAAGTACCTGCTGTTGGTGCAGTTTATGAGGTGTCTGAGGCAAACGAAGCTGAGCAGGATGATTATGATGATGACGATGATACGGATCCCACGTATGTTCCCAATAGAGGAGATGAACAGGGGGAGAGTTCAGAGGGGGAGTCAGAGAGGAGTAGAAGGAGACGAGTTGCTGAAAGAAGCAGGGGGAGAGCTTGTCATCAGAAACAGCTGGTGGCAGTGTCCGGCGCCATATACTGCCACCTATATACAGCCAGCCAACATGCCCTTCAACGTCAGCTGCTGATACCACCATAGTGCCATCACCCCAGGGGGGCTCAGCGGTTTGGAAATGTTTTAATGTGTCTCCCTCAGATCGGCGCAATGCCATCTGTTCTCTCTGCCTCCAAAAGTTGAGCAGTGGAAAGGCCAACACTCACGTATGGACAAGTGCCTTACGAAGGCACATGGAGAAAAGGCACAAACTGCAATGGGAAGAGCACCTGAGCAAAAGCAGCACACAAAATAACAGCCACCCTCCTTCTCCTCTTCCTCCTTCAGGTGCAGCATCTTCAGCTGCCTTCTCCCTTGCACTTTCACAGCCACCCTCCTCCACTCCGCTTCTGCCCTTAAACGGTTCCTGCTCCTCTGACCACAGCAGCCAGGTGTCCGTGAAGGAAATCTTTGAGCGGAAGAAGCCAATTTCTGCCAGTCACCCTCTTGCCCGGCGTCTGACAGCTGGCTTGGCGGAACTGTTAGCTCGCTAGTTGTTACCATACAAGCTGGTGGACTTTGAGGCCTTCTGTAAATTTTTGGCCATTGGGACACCGCAGTGGATGATACCAGGCCGCAATTATTTATCTAAAAAGGCGATACCCAAACTGTACCATGAAGTTGAGAGGCAGGTGGTGTCATCTCTGGCACACAGCGTTGGGTCAAGGGTCCACCTGACCACAGATGCCTGGTCTGCCAATCACGGTCAGGGCCACTACATTACTTACACAGCCCATTGGGTCAACCTGGTGACCGATGGCAAGCAGGGAGTATGTGGCTGTGCAGCGGACCAACTTGTGACACCTCCACGGCTTGCAGGCAGGCCTCCTGCCACCTCCTCTCCTCCTGCTACATCCTCTTTGCTGTCATCCTCCTCCTCCTCCTTGGCTGAGTGGCAGTTCAACTCAACTGGTGCTGTGATCTCTTCTCCAGCTACACAGCCCCATCTCCCCAGGGCCTATGCTGCATGCTAGGTACGATGATGGTGTCACACCATCTTAGACATGTCTTGCCTCAAAGCGGAGAGTCACACTGGACCAGCTCTCCTGGCTGCTCTTAACAAACAGGTGCATCAGTGGCTTACCCCGCACCAGCGGGAGATCGGCAACGTGGTGTGTGACAACGGCAGCAATCTCCTTTCCGCTTTGAATTTGGGAAAGCTGACACATGTACCCTGCATGGCACATGTGCTGAATCTAGTCATTCAAAGATTTGTGTCAAAGTACCCAGGCTTAGAGGACATCCTGAGGCAGGCCAGGAAGTTGTGTGGGCATTTAAGGCCATGGCACGCTTTGCGGACATTCAGTGGAGAAACAACTTGTCGGTGAGATGCTTGATATGTGATAGCCCGACTTGCTGGAATTCAACCCTGGTCATGTTCTCTCGCCTGCTAGAACAGGAGAAAGCCGCCACCCAGTACCTGTACAATTACAGTAAAAGGACACAATCTGGGGAGATGGGTATGTTCTGGCCCAACAACTGGACACTGATGCGAAATGCAGGCTCATGCGGTCGTTTGAGGAGGTGACCTACCTGGTGAGTCACAGTGAAGGCACCATCAGCGAATTAATCCCGTACCCTTACTTCCTGGAGCGTGCCGTAGAGTGGTGGATCAAGCTGTGGAGGAGCATGAAGAAGAATAATTATGGCAGGAACAGTCATGGGAGAAATTTACATCAGAATCAGATGTTTCCTCAACACCTGCGGCAGCACAAAGGGGGGAGGAGGAGGAAGTGTCATGTGGGGAAGAGGAGTCAGACTTGGATGATGAGGAAGGTGTTTCTTTGGAGGAGGAGGAGGCGGCGGCAGAAGAACAACCGCAGCAGGCGTCACAGGGGGCTTGTGCTGCTCGACATTCCCATGGTATTGTTCGTGGCTGGGGTGAGCAGGAGGACTTACCTGACGTCACTGAGGAAGAGCAAGAGGAGATGGATAGTATGTCTGCATCCAACTTTGTGAAAATGGTGTCTTTCATGCTGTCCAGCCTGTTGAGGGACCCCCATATAAAAAAACTCAAGGGAATGAGCTGTACTGAGTGGCCACACTACTAGACCCTCGGTATAGGCACAAAGTGGCGGACATGTTACCAACTCACCAGAAGGCAGAAAGGATGCAGCACATGCAGAACAAGCTGGCAACTATGCTTTTCAATGCATTTAAGGGTGATGTCACAGCACAACGCAATAAAGGTACCACTGCCAGTAATCCTTCTCCCATGTCCACGCAGGCAAGGACAGGACGCTCCAGTGATCTCATGGTGATGTCGGACATGTGGACATTCTTTAGTCCAACTCCTCGACTTAGCGCTTCCGGATCCACCCTCCACCAACGCCTGGACCGGCAGGTAGCCGTCTACCTGGCCTTAAGTGTGGATGTAGACACTGTGAGCAGCGATGAACCCTTGGACTACTGGGTGCGCAGGCTTGACCTGTGGCCAGAGCTGTCCCAATTTGCCATCCAACTTCTGTCTTGCCCTGCCTCAAGTGTTCTGTCAGAAAGGACCTTCAGCGCAGATGGAGGCATTGTCACTGAGAAAAGAAGTCGCCTAATTCACAAAAGTGTTCAGTACCACACCTTTATCAAAATGAATGAGGCATGGATCCCGGAGGGCTACTGCCTGCCTGAAGACTAAGTCAGTCCCCATGGTAGCGGTGTCCGCTATAATAATTTTTCTGGTGCGTGTACATGCCTGCCTAATTTTTCTGGTTGCAGTGCAGCTGCAACCACAAAACAAAAGGTATGTACATGTGCCCATTCCCCTTCGTGATCATTACCTTGCCGCGGTGAAGGGCTTGCGTATCTCAATGAAGCAATGACCGGCGGCTATGAGTGTCTTGGGGGGTGGCACACCAAAGATAATAAGGTCATTGCTTCATTGTGGACAGACCATATTTGATCAGCTGGACAGTCATTGTTCTGTCATTCAGCTACCTCAGCCCGGTGACCATATGGGCTGGAAAGCCACCATTACCTGCACTCATGGTGCGTACCAGCCCAGCATGGCCGTCACTACACAAACAGCTGTTTGCAGTTACTGCATACCTTTCACTGCATCTTTGACTGCACATAGTATTATACCTGGCAGTCAGTGCATACCTTTCACTTTAATGGATGGCAGACTTGCCCTCCATAACAGATTCTCTTTAAAGGATTTAAAGTTGATTAATCTCACATATACAGCAGGGCCTTGTAAGTCCTCCTGTATTGTTATGTTTGGTCACTACCTCGGGATGTGCATGCCATGCCTGCTGCCTTCCTTGGATGTGTGTGGTAGCCGTTCCTGCTCCTTTGCCCACAGTGTGCCTGCAGCCTTCCTTGGATGTGTGGTGGTGGTAGCCGTTTCTTAGGCTCCCACTCTGGACCGGAATCGAACCAAGATTCCCCAGCCATTACCTGTGGTCACTCGCAATGGCAGACTTGCCCTCCATAAAAGATTCTCAATGCAGGTACTGAACAGCAAGCAGAAAAAAATATTTAAAAACATATTTAAAAAAATAGATGTAAGCTTTAACAATGGTAGAGAAAGAACCATCGAAAGTTGATAAGGCAGTCAGACATTACCTGACATCACTGAGTGAGGAAGAGCAATCCTCGCCATGGTGTGCACCAGTCCAGCACAGCCGTCACTACGCTAACAGCTGTTTGTGGTGCGTTACACAGTGAGTTTGGTGTGTCAGTGTGAAGCAGTACTCTAATTACACTCCCTGATTAATGTATACACATGCAAGATGTTTTAAAGCACTTTAGGCCTGCAATTTATCATTCAATGTGATTTCTGCCCTTAAAACGCTGCTTTGCGCCCAATCCAGATTTTTCCCCGGTACTTTTGGCGTCTATCCCACTCCACCATGCCCCCCTCCAGGTGTTAGACCCCTTGAAACATCTTTTCCATCACTTTTATGGCCAGCATACATTTTTCTAGTTTTCAAAGTTCGCCTCCCCATTGAAGTCTTTTGCGATTCGCGAAAGTTTGCGCGAACCAAACTTTTGCGGGAGGTTCGCGAACCCGGTTTGTGAGCCTAAAATCGGAGGTTTGGGCCATCTCTACTCCCTAACGATAGGCTATCGCACGATGGAAATCGGCAGATTTGCCGGTAATCCTTGAATGATGGCAAGGTAAGAAGTAACTCGCATCTGCAAGTTACCTATCACCGTCAATAGGATATTGCACTGAGATGTCTAGTGTCATAGTGGTGTTGTAGTTTACTCTGATGTATGTGTGTGCGATTGTAATATTAGAATGTGGTCAGGCACCTCCAGTTTGTTGGGATCACTTTAGATGGTATTATATTTGCAAGCTGCTGAGACAATAAAATTGCTGGCAGGGCGGGGTTATGTATACATTAATATATAGATAGAGGAAATGTTATGATGCTAAAACCAGGATAATTAATGTAAAATTGGGTATCATAAAAAATGTAGTACATTTTACTATATGTAATTACAGTGTCTCTTTAAAGACTCACAGAAGTACAAGGACTTCAAACATTTTTATTAAATGCCTAATTATGTTTTGTAATGTTAGGAATAGATTGAGCAAGAATAAAGGCTAAAAGAAACAAAGCGACTGCTCATTAAAACTGGAAATGTAATAATGGAAAGAAACATCATCCTCTGTAAGGACATATGATAACCCTTTTATTGTTTCCTTTTTTTCCTGTGATTTAATACTAGAAAATGTCAGGTTAACACTGGTGTATTTAAATTCTTTTTATATTTATAACAACCACCAAGTTCCATGCTTCAGGAATGATTCAAACTCCGTTCATATCTATTAATGAAAATGTTTTTTTTTTCTGTATACATTTTTGTTTCAGAAGAAACTAACAGCTTGAGCAAGATAAGGAGAAAGAGAGAGAGTTTTAAAAAAAAAAAAAAAAAAAAAAAGAAAAGAAACATTGATTAATCTCCACCAAATGACAAGGGCGATTTCCAGCCACCTCCACCTGACTCCAGTGTTAACTATGATGACATTGTGGCAGTGAAAGCACAGCCACTGGGAGCAGAAAGTAATAATGACTCCTCATTCACATCATCAATCACACAATCAATCCAGTTACATTTAACCAGATGAGAGGAATTCTTCAAATCTAATGACTTTTTTCAAGGTTGACTTGGATCAAAACTGCAGCCCTGGCTCCAATAACTTACAGTTACACCGTTCAATATGTATGTGAAAGGATGCACTCAGGGCCAAGGCCATTCTCATTATGTTTATAGTCTAATCGGATACCACATTCATTATATATATATATATATATATATATATATATATATATATATATATATACAGTACAGACCAAAAGTTTGGACACACCTTCTCATGTATATATATATATGTATATATATATATTTAAATATATATATAGATATAGATACACAAAGGGTTTGGATCAGCACCCATGAAAGGAGAAAGGCGTGTGCCCAGGCTTACAGCATTCCACACCACTGGAGCTGTTGCTTAAGGAAATCCACTTGAAGCAGGCACCATCTAAATAGTCGTCTCTTTATTGATTACATCAGTTAAAAGCAGTGCTTACAACGACCGCTGTTTCAAGTCAAAGTGCTCTTTGTCAAGTTGTCAAAAACTGCAATACAAATGTCAACCTATCACCACTCCTTATATACAATACAACAACCTATCAGTGGTCGGCGTTTGAATTGTCCAATGGTAGCACGTCTATAGCTAGGAGGACCTGATGGGGAACTGTATCAAACCTAGTCCCACCCCTCAGAGAAAACCACTCCCACTATCCCTAAAAAGTAAAAATAAATACACTAAGGAGCTCACCTAACATGTGTAACTGGTTGCCACCTCCTCACCGCAAGTACCGCCATGCCCCAGGGAGATCCCGACTCCGTCTCTGCAGCAGAAAGAGCTGTAGGCTACATCGACGCCACTAGCCAATCGGCAGTCCCCGCCATCCACCAATCGAAGTCTCCGCATGGAGCTGTAACTACCAATCAGAGCCCGTGATCGTGGCCACACAATGACGGCGCGAACGTCACCGCGGCCTCTCACTATGGCCAATAGACAGTGCGTACGCCGCCGGACAATCCCTGACACTATGTGTCAGTGCGGCGGCCAATAGTGTTCTATAGAAAACCACACCCTCCAATGCCAGAGCGGCGTGACGGTGTGTTTACATATGTACTATGCGAACGCTCTCAGTCAAGGGGAGGAATGAAAAGTTCACTCCCCTATTCAAAGTGTAGCTTTCTGGCATGGTTACTATAGTAACCACTCACAACAATAAGGTCTCCCTCTGGCATAGCGGCGCCCGCTGGACACAGAACAGTGATGTTGATGTCTATAAAACACAGCTATTGGCTATCAACTGGCAACCATTCCCCCATTTAATGATCCAAAAACTACCACTAAAAGAGAATCAAATGCCTCACACTGACTAAAATGCAATAATGGTATAATAAAAACATTTAAAAAAAGGGTTTTTTTATATATAATCATAGAAAGAGAAAAGAATGCCACTCAAATATCAGCATATTTCAGATGCAGAAGGACAAATCATAATCCAAATTGAGGCCCCCATTACCCAAGACGTCCAACTTTCTAATCCATAAAGCTTCACGTCTAGATAATTCCTTATCCCGATCACGTCCACCCCCCCCCCCCCCCCACCCAATAGGAACCCCATCTATAACCTGGACTCTTAATTGTGAAACATTATGTCCCACTTCAGCAATGACTTTTTTCAAGGTTGAAAACTGCAGCCCTGGCTCCAATAACTTACAGTTACACCGTTCAATATATATATATATATATATATATATATATATATAGATATATATAGATATATATACATACAGTACAGACCAAAAGTTTGGACACACCTTCTCATGTATATATATATATATATATATATATATATATATATATATATAAGCTGCGTGCATGCTTTGCATAGTAGTGCATAAAATTTGGTTTGTGCTGCTCATCCCCTGATATATATCACATATATATATATATATACGCACACACACACACACACACACATATATATATATATATATATATATATATATATATATATATGTACATATACACATATATATATATATATATATATATATATATATATATATTACATTTGCATAACATACACGGTATATAAAATATTCTATGACATAATATACAGTGCTTGCATAACTAATGTTTAGTGCGTGAATAGTATGCATTGTAACTACACTGTAAATAATGTCTATGTGCTTATTTATCAGTGTTTGTTGGAGAAGCTGAGAAAAAATCGGCACTAGATGTGGACCTGGCAGATTAGGAGATGCAGGTGCAGTGAAGCAATTGTGCCTCCAGCAGATAATGATATCAACAAAGAAAAAAAAGAGGAAAAGAGGTTTCTCCGGGCACCAATTGCAAAAATGTCACCTTTTATTAATACTCCCGACACCTTCTACCGTACATGCAAAAAATCTAGCCTTACAGCTGTTTCATGGGAAAACCCGCTTCTTCAGAGGCAGCAGATACCTCTTGCAGCTTGGTGGCCCAGTGATTAGCACACTAAGGGCCCTTTTCCACCTGCAATCGCTAGCGTTCACGCTGAACGCTAGCGATTGCTGAATCGCAAAACCGGCGATTCCCCCGACGTTTGCGGCCGCGATTTTGCTATGCTATGCACTGCATAGCAAAATCGAGGCAATTATCGCTCCGCCGCGCGTTCGCGTTCCCGACAAAAGCGAATCGCGGTAGTGGAAATGACCTACCGCGATTCCTATGTTAAAAAGCAAACCGTAGCGATTGTAAAATCGCTAGCGGTTTGCGGTTTTGCGATTCAGCCAGCGCAAACGCGCTGGTGGAAAAGGGCCCTCAGAGCCGTGCAGAGAATCCTTAAGTGGGGGCTGCTCAAATTTAAAAAAGGGGCCTCACCCCCCCCCCCCCAAAATGCACATAGTACCAACAAGTGGTGGCGGACTTTACCCCCTTAACTCCCTTGGCCTGTAGTGACATGTGACCTCCACACATCCCCCGGCTCTACAATTGTCCCAAACCATCTCCCTGATCCCCTCTGCTTGACATGATGAGAAGAAGAGAACACCGAGAGCCCAATATAGTGTAGTATGTACTGGTAATGGAAGATTTATAGAGTAATTAAAAATGTAATACAAACCAGGGTTACCATTAGGCAACCACTGTCAAGGCAGGTGATCGTCCTGACCCCACTCAGAATTAAGAAGACACTCTCTATAGTAGAAGAAGAAAGTGGGTACAACCCTCCACCCAGAGTGGACTCAATGTAGCAATAAGATAACAGAGGCAAAAGGATAAAAGGGACTAAATGAGCCTAAAAACCAATTTGGTAATAGAGGAGGCAGTGGTGGACTTACCCCCTCCAAGCAGAACTCACGAGTGTAGATTTTCAGTCAAAAAACATTTGTTGGGTACTCTAAAGTAAAGTGCAATGTGTTTCGCAGGTTAAACCTGATTCCTCAGGCAACACAGATAGGGGTAAAAAAAAAAAAGCATCTGCTAGTAACATCAAAGCTGAGCGCCTCAGAGTAGCTCAGCTTTGATGTTACTAGCAGATGCTTTTTTTACTCCTATCTGTATTGCCTGAGGAACCAGGTTTAACCTGAGAAACGCATTGCACTTTATCTTGGAGTACCCAATACACGTTTTTTGACTGAAAACCTACAGTTGTGTGTTCTGTTTGGAGGGGGTAAGTCCACCACTGTCTCTTCTATTACCAAATTGGTTTTTAAGCTCGTTTAGTCCCTTTTATCCTTTTGGCGCCTTTGTTATCTTATTGCCTCTGCTTGACACACACATTCAGCCACAAAAGTGATGGCTGCAATCAATGGTGTGGAGTCAGTCGGACCTGATACCGGTGGCCGCATGTCCCCCCCCCCCCCTCTCCTTGTTTCTGTCTCCTTGGCAGCCACGTCTCCGCTGTCATGACATCAAGATGGCAACAACATTACATGACACGCATGGTTGCCATGGAGATACCAAGCGACCAGTGAGTATAATTTATTTACTACAACTCTGCCTCAACCCTCCAGTCCACTCCACACCAAAATGGGGCCCAGAGCTAGATAACACCTTTTGCCCTTCCCTGATGGTCACCTGGCTTATTTAGTTAGATTTGGTGGGGGGTAGCATTCAATAGGCCCCTAGACTCTCTCCAGACCCCAGGCAGCTGCCTAGGTTTGCCTTGTGGATGATCCAGCTCTGTATGCCAAACAGCATATGCTGCCACTATGCATCTCAAATAAAAACAGCACCCACACCACAAGTTCTGAAGTCATGTCCCCACAGAACAATTTCAGGTATCATGTCCTCTAATTGCAGGATCAGATTATCAAACAAGACAGTCTCATTTCAGAATACTTTTCCCCAAACATTTTGGGATATGTAAATAAGTTACCGCCTGTTAGAATAGGACTGGAGTGGGTATATCATGACATTGAAGGGCTGACATAGTGAGATGGTACAATAGTTTAACAATTCATAACCCATTCTGTTGATAAGCACAGTGTGTTGGTAGTATGAGTGAGACCAGATAAGAGAAGTAGAATGGAGGGAGGAAGGATAGTAGAGGGTCAGAATTGATGACATGGATGTGCAGATAGATATTACAGGAATAGAGGCATAGTGGATAACACTATTGTATAATAGTGTTGAGTCCTAGGTTTGAACATTGGCCATGGCAAAATCTGCATGAAGTTTCAATCTTCCCCTGGATTTCATTCAGACACATCATATTCTCCTACAACCCAAAACATACTAATTACTGGTTTCCCTCAAAACATTCCTATAGCAAAAATAAGATTAGACTGTGAGCTCCTCTGAGGATAGTTTGTGACACCACTACTCACTCTGTAAAGTGCTGCAGAAAATGTCAGTGCCAGAGCTGGGACAAGGTCTTCCAGAAGCCAATGCTGAGACACCAAAGTGCGGCCCTCCATCCCTCCCACTCCAGCTATGTTCCCTGTAAAGTGCTGCAGATGTCAGTGCTATATAAATACATAATAATAATATGGTAGGACATTATACTATAACTACGGTAGGGTTAGATTGTGATCTCCTCTGAGGACAGTCAGTGACATGACTATGTACTCTGTAATGTGCTGCAGAAGATGTCAGTGCTATATAAATACATAATAATAATATGGTAGGACATTAGACTATGACTATGGTAGGATTAGATTGTAATCTCCTCTGAGGACAGTCAGTGACATGACTATGTACTCTGTAATATGCTGCAGAAGATGTCAGTGCTATATAAATACATAATAATAATATGGTAGGACATTAGACTATGACTATGGTAGGATTAGATTGTGATCTCCTCTGAGGACAGTCAGTGACATGACTATGTACTCTGTAATGTGCTGCAGAAGATGTCAGTGCTATATAAATACATAATAATAATATGGTAGGACATTAGACTATGACTATGGTAGGATTAGATTGTGAGCTCCTCTGAGGACAGTCAGTGACATGACTATGTGATCTGTAAAGTGTTGCAGAAGATGTCAGTGCTATATAAATACATAATAATAATAATATGGTAGGACATTAGACTATGATTATGGTAGGATTAGAGTGTGAGCTCCTCTGATGACAGTCAGTGACTTGACTATGTACTCTGTAAAGTGCTGCAGATGATGTCAGTGCTACATAAATACATAATAATATTAATATGGTAGGACATTAGACTATGACTATGGTAGGATTAGATTGTGAGCTCCTCTGAGGACAGTCAGTGACAGGACTACGTACTCTGTAATGTGCTGCAGAAGATGTCAGTGCTATATAAATACATAATAATAATATGGTAGGACATTAGACTATGACTATGGCAGGATAAAATTGTGAGCTCCTCTGAGGACAATCGGTGACATGACTATGTAGCACGATGTGGCGAAAAATGGGTGTGAACGTGATGTGGGTGTAGCTAACTGTGATGTAACAATGTGTGTGGACTGGTTGCTACTGGGTGGGGTGGAAGGGTGACACTGGGCACTACTGTGTGCTGCTTAGTGGGAGGGTGACACTGGGTGCTGCTGGCTTGGAGGATGACACTGGGCACTGCTGTGTGCTGCTGGGTGGGAGGATGACACTGGGCGCTACTGTGCGCTGCTGGGCGGGAGAGTGACACTGGGCGCTACTGTGTGGGAGGGTGACTCTAGGCGCTACTGTGCGCTGCTGGGTGGGAGGATGACACTGGGCGCTACTGTGCACTGCTGGGTGGGAGGGTGACACTGGACGCTACTGTGTGGGAGGGTGACTCTAAGCGCTACTGGGTGGGAGGATGACATTGGGCGCTACTGTGCGCTGCTGGATGGGAGAGTGACACTGGTGCTACTGTGTGGGAGGGTGACTCTAGGTGCTACTGTGCGCTGCTGGGTGGGAGGATGACACTGGGCGCTACTGTGTGCTGCTGGGTGGGAGGGTGACACTGGCGCTACTGTGTGGGAGGGTGACTCTAGGCGCTACTGTGCGCTTCTGGGTGGGGGGATGACACTGGGCGCTACTGTGTGCTGCTGGGTAGGAGGGTAACACTGGGCGCTACTGTGCGCTGCTGGGTGGAAGGATGACACTGGGCGCTACTGTGCGCTGCTGGGTGGGAGGGTGACACTGGGTGCTACTGTGAGGGAGGGTGACTCTAGGCACTACTGTGCACTGCTGGGTGGGAGGATGGCACTGGGCGCTACTGTGTGCTGCTGGGTGGGAGGGTGACACTGGCACTACTGTGTGGGAGGGTGACTCTAGGCGCTACTGTGCGCTGCTGGGTGGGAGGATGACACTGGGCGCTACTGTGTGCTGCTGGGTGGGAGGGTGACACTGGGCGCTACTCTGTGCTGCTGGGTGGGAGGGTGAGACTGGGCGCTACTGTGCGCTGCTGGGTGGGAGGATGACACTGGGCGCTACTGTGTGCTACTGGGTGAGAGGATGACACTGGGCGCTACTGTGCGCTGCTGGGTGGGAGAGTGACACTGGCGCTACTGTGTGAGTGACTCTAGGCGCTACTGTGCGCCGCTGGGTGGGAGGGTGACACTGGCGCTACTGTGTGAGAGGGTGACTCTAGAGTCTAGGCGCTACTGTGCGCTGCTGGTAGTGAGGGTGACACTGGCTCTTAGCCCCCTCCCCCAATCTGTAATCTTCTGCTACTTGGGCTACTGGGTGCTGTGCTCTCCCCCATCCCTCCTGACTTGGCTGCTGTCTTCAGAGATGTCTCGCACATAGACAACAGCAGTGTGCTGTTGCTGAAGAGGGGCTAGTCTGTAGATTGATCATATTATAAAATCAACGTCGGCTATCTATCTCAGTGGGGTTGATTATGACATCTTTCTTATGGTCAAAGCTTGCTATGGTGGTGCAGTCTGGTGTTGTACGCAAAACCTTCATTTTATTGCAAGGTGTCTTTCATATTTATTACTGAGAAACAAGCATAACTGATCTAATTTATGGATCGCCTGTATAGAAGTCTGCATTGTGCACCAATGAGTTCCACAAAGGAGATCAGACATGCTTGTTTCTCAGTAAATTATATAAAGAAAATACAGTACATGCATCTCACAATAAAACAAAAGTTTTGTGTGCAACTCCAGACTGCATTATACTAATCTGCACAGCATCAGCATTCATTTTGGTCAAAACTCCATCCATTACTCGAGCCAGCAGTTTGTGTGTGACATGCAGCTCTGCCTTGCCTGTCAGGGCTCTGCACTATACACACACAGCACCATAAACAGGAATTCTGGGTCATCTGCTCCTGGCTGCAGAGGAGGTATTTGAACCCCAGAGCAGATGACACAGTCTCACTGAGAAGCACATTGATACCTGGCTGGCTGGGGGAGAAGAGGGGCTCTCCTGAACAAATGTATGCAGCTCTCTCTCCTGTTGCTGGCTGCTACTGCCTGGTCTGACTCAGCACTCTGCACGGGAGACTGGGGGCGGGCTCAGTCAGCCGGCTGCCTCTCTCTTATAGGCTGGGGGAGACATCAGCATAAAAAAGGAATGCTCCTGATTGGAGGTCGGGAGGGAAGTGGGGAAAAGAGAAGAAGCCTAATACTTCTCACTGCATGGCCCCTATTGCAGCCAGCTATTGATAATTTATTTTGATAAATGCCTGTCCCAAACAGACAGGCACTACAGACAGGACACATGTAATGTAATTTGGACGGACTTGCAATCCACAGATGGACAGTGGTAACCCTGATGAGAAGGGGCCTCAGGGGCTATAGTTCTCTCCAGGGGGGTGCTTGAGCATCCTAAGCACCCCTCTCTGCACGTGCCTGAGCACACTTGCCTTACAGCGCTGGGTGCCTGGTTCGATTCCCAGCCAGGGCACTATCTGCACAAATTTTGTATGTTCTCACCATGTCTGTGTCAGTTTCCTCCGGGAATGCTGGATTCCTCCCACATCCCAACAACATACAGATAAGTGAATTGGCTTTCCCTCGAATTGGCCCTAGACTACAAAACATACACTACACAATATATACATAAACATATGACTACATATGACTACAGTAGGAATGGGATTTTGAGCCCCTCTGAGGGACAGTTAAATGGCAAGACAAAATACTCTGTACAGCGCTGCAGGAAGATGTCTGCATTATATAAATAATAACTAATAATAATAAACAGTTGTGGCTCATGTGGCTCAGTGGCAGCAGACTAGATGTGTAGCAGTTATCAAGGCATTGTTTGCCCATGTGGTAATGAAAGGCAGTAAAACAGAGTGAGATAATGGAAACACCAGTTCAGTTTTACTGATGCTGAGGTTGAGAAAGTGGGAGGGCATGAATAAAGAAACAGTTGAGAAAAAACAGCTGGCTACATAGATTAGTTGAGAATTCAGGAGCTGAAGTAGATTTGGGTGTTATTTGTATTTAAACCATACTGAAATCAAAAGAGTTTATTAAATATTCTAGGCCAAGAGTACAGACTGTTGAAGTAATGGATGCGATACAACTCCTTTTTTTAAAGTGGGATTATATTCCCAATACTAACATTTCAGTAACTACTCTTAGTTACATAAAAAATAAAAAAAATAAAAACATTTGAAAGCATTTCCAAGTATTCACTGTGTGTGTAATCATTTATTTTCAGAGAGTAGTCGAAACTTGCTTATCTCTTTTCATTGGCAAATGCAAGAATCTCCCTGTGCTTGTGTCTAGACTCTGCCCACAGAATAGACACATCCCACTTGCAGCAGCTGAGTCCCTTTAGCAGAAAAGGAGGTGGCAGAGTGAAGACGCAGGCACAGGGAGATTCTTGCCTTTGCCGATGAAAAGAGATAAGCAAGATTTTACTGCTCTCTGCAGTGAAAACAACCCATTCCATTGTTGTAAAAGATAGTAATTAGTAAACTTTACTGATGGGGTATATGGATATGAAAAATATATCTATTTATGTTTTACTGTGATTTTTTTTTTTCTGGTGCAACTGCAAGATGTATTACTGACCTACAAGTCAGCAGGGGTATATCACTTAACATCACAGGTACAAAAAGGCAGGCAGAATTTCTGTATCAGTGTTTAGGGTGGATTCCATAAACTGCAATGCAGAGTTTAAAATGTATCTGAGTTCCACAGAGTAGAGCCTAATGATTCTGCTCATCTGGGATTGTAGCAGTATAACACCAAAGCACAAGATATAGGAAGACACACATGTGTTCTCTCTCTCTCTCTTCTCTCTCTCTCTCTCTCTCTCTCTCTCTCTCTCTCTCTCTCTCTCTCTCCTTCTCTCTCTCTCTCTTTCTCTAAAAACTACACACATATGACCCATCAGTATTTTCTCTGGTCCAAATTATTGGTACTGTCTCCTTTCACACTTCATCTCTCAGCTATCTCTTTTCATACTGCTGTACTCTGTGTACCTCTTCTGCCTTTTTTTTCCTTCTACTTCTCAAATCACAATCAGCATCAGGACTGATATCACTGCCCGCACATCAATCGCAAGACCAGTTGCTTATTCTAGACAGGGACTACAAGTTCCAGCAAATTTAGCAGAATGTTACCTATACTATGTCTGTTCCTAATGCATGAGTTGGACTGTGGTGTACTGTGCTGTTTGCCATATAGCTGAGATAAAAAAAAAAAAAAACGCCTTGACTCTTAGTTGTCTAATAAATCATTGGCTTCACGAGATAAATGTTTTTTTTACACAAAGTAAAATCTAGATTTCAGTGGTATTTTCCTGTCGCATGGTGTGTCTTTCCTGATGCTAACTGCCATTACTCTTGCTTCCTGTTGTTATAGGCGTGAGTCCCAATGATGTATGGTCTATTTGGGGAGAAAGCTGGCTCTGCTTAGACATTATATACATGTCTTGTCTGGTCCAGTTGATAATGCCATTCTTTAATATGCCCAGAAGTATCTCTCCTCTCCTTTTCATTCATGGCCAGAGCCCAGTGCAAACCATTTCTCCAGATAATTTAGAGTATTTGATTGCAGGCCCATATGCTCTGCTCTTTGTTTGCAGCTTTTTCATTCTCTGAGTTTAATGGAACATAGACACATGAAGTTGGAAATCAGAACAATCTAGGAAGAAAAGACAAAGACGGATGATTGCTGTAAGTGAAAAGAAGCACCCCTTCTGTGCGGACCCTTGGCAGGATTTAACTCACTCTTGTAGGTGAGATTCGCTGGAATCTAGGTGTCATTCATCTCACAGGCACATCAATAGTTAGAGGTGGTTTGGACAGAAATACATTTGAGGAAAGATAATAGATTGGATGATTGTTTGAAATGGATGGCAATGTGTCATATGAAGACACTTGCATTGTGCATTGCGCCAAGCAGGAGTGTGCAGCTATTTCAAGCAAGACCTACTGAAATATTACTTATTTGTTCCAAATAAGCACACCAATTGTTCTTATCCACACAAAAAAAGTTACATAAAGAGGAATGCTTTGCAGCTTTACAAGGACCTTGCATGAGTAGTCTTAGCTGTGCAGATTTAAAATGTGTTTACATTGGTATACTATTTTTATTAAAGCCAATGTAAAGGGAAGAAAAAACAAAACAAAATGAATACTTATCTAAGGAAGGAGGGGGAAGGCTCTGGGTCCTATGGAGCTTTCCCTTTCCTCTTATGGTCCACTGATTTCAGTAATGTCACTTCCTTTTGAATCTTCTGCTGCGGGAGGCTTCGGAAGTCTTCAGGAGCCTGAGTGCTCCTGAAAACAAGCAGCTCCGTAGTGTGCATGCGCAAGAAGGTGCGCTCAAGTATGCGCAGTATGGAGATGCCCATCTTTGGGCTCCTGAAGACTGCTGAAGGCTCCTGTGGCTGCAAAGAGCAGTATTTGACTGATCGTTTGAATACTGCTACCAGGGGTGACAGAGCGTGGGGACTGTAAGAAGAATGGGAAGGCTCTATGGGACCCAGAGCCTTCCTCCTCCTTAGGTAAGTTTTAGTTTTGTTTTTTGTTTTGTTTTTCAAATTACATTCACTTTAAAGTAAACATGCCACTTACTTCACCTATACAGTAAAGTGATGTCATATATAGCAGAAGCCCCATAGGGGTTGAGTAAAAGAAGCTAACATTTTCATGGAAAACATAATGAAATGATAAGCAAGTCATCAGCGCTAATTGTCCCTTGCTATCTGTGTCAGCAGCCATGCCCCTCGAGTGAAAACCTCCATTAAAGATTAAGTAACCCAAATCGTTTAAAGGACAAAGAGATGCAGCACGGAGGGCACACAGCCACTGACCCAGACCAGGCATATAGATGTGCATCCTATCGCGATAACTAAATGCAGGTATATACGCAATCTGAGCTGTTGGAATAAGGGGATTGGATGGGAGTTGAGGTGCCTAACCAGTTTAGTGCATAATCTCTTCAGTTGGTCATTTAATTGTTTTTTTGTGCCGGTGGCCGCGCCCCCGAGTCAATCGCCTCAGGGAAAGGTTGAATTATACAGAGGTGATACACAGCATGGTAGGAGCAAGATTTGAACAGGCAAAGGGATTAAACGTGTTAAGCATGCCACCACCACCACAGAATTAGTATACAGATTGGCATTGTGTCGCCAACTCTAAATGCAGGCCTTTTAAAAGAGTCTCGTTGTTTAAGCTGTACCAGTACAGAGAATAAGCAGAGATGGAGGGTACCTAATTAACTCATCACATAACCTCATAATAAAGCAGGTACCCCATAGGGGTTGAGTGAGGGGAGATAGCATTTTCATAGAAAACATAATAAAAGCATATAATAAACAGGTCATCTCAGATAGCCATGTGATTTTGTTCTGAGCCAGCAGATTATTTGGGGGTAATGCAGAGCGTGATAAGAATAGGTTGTGTAATAGGCAGGCCGATACTACGCGGGGGGCACGCAGCCACCGGCACAGACCCAGTACACATGTAAACAGTATAGCACAGGCCCCAGGTGTAGATACACTAATTCAAATGCACTGTGGAGGTAGTTGAAATGCGTGGACTGAGCGGGGTTGAAATGTCCTGTCAGCTTAACATCTAGCCCCTGATAACAGGCTGGGAAGGGGGTTCCGTGGTACCTATACAGTAAAGTCCCGGGTAACCAGACAAGCAGCAGTCTAAACTACCCGGCATGAATGGAAGGAGAGAATGGGGGTGTTCCTTTTAAGGTTTGGAGAGTGGTGTGCAGTGGTGGAAACAATTTAGGAATCCTTGGGGCAATGGTCTTCTCCTCTCCTGCAGCTCCAAGCTGCTTTGCTTCATCCTCATATGGCTCCCTGGCATTTCACCTGACCTGCATCATGTTATGTGCACTGAGGATGACTGGCTCTCAGAGGATTTGTAAGTCATTTCCGCTGCACATCAGGTTAGTGTTAATTTTAGGCAAGAACACGTATAGGGCATCAAGCAATCCCTGCCAGGTAAATGAGAATCTACCGTATAAACACTTGCTAGAGGTGACAAGCCATTACTTACATATTTGCAGATGGGAAATCTGTTGATATATATTATTTAGTATTTACTGTATATAGCACTGACTTCTTATTTAGCGCTTTTACATAGTCTTATCACTAACTGTCCCCAAGAGGGGCTCACAATCTAATCCCTACCATATTCACATATTCATAATAGTCGTTGGCCAATTTTAAAAAAGGAAGCTAATTAACTTATCTGTATGTTTTTGAGATATGTGTGTATCCTACATACGGTAATAACATGCCTCCTCTTGTGTCCCTTTGTTTGTGCTTTGTGCCTTGCAGCTGTGGCACGCGGGCGGACTTCACACAGTGGAGGAGTACGGGCGCAGGGGGATAAGTGTGCGCGGCCATGTGCGCCTGTGGGTTGCAGCGATGCTTGATTCGTGGATATTCGTGGATTGCACTGGGGGTTGCAGCCGAGGCCTAGCACCCGTTTTTTTATAGGTTGGCATTTTAACTAGTGTGTGTGTGTGTGTGCGTGCGTGCGTGCGTGTATCTATAGCTATCTATAGTGATGATCATAATCAGTTATGAAATTTCAGGTAAATGTTTGCAATTATGTCCATACATAGTTACATTTTGTAAATTCAACTGATTTTGTGTAATCATTTGTAATTTCAAGTCATTTTTGCTTAATTTCTGTGTAATTTCGTCCAGAATTTAGTGGTGAATAGCAAAGCCCCCATACATGCTATTGTCCCCAAAATTGCTAAATATGTTAACCACTTCGGGACCGGCCATTTAACCACCCTTAAGGACCAGGACATTCTGCGGTGGAGGGGGGTGCGCGCGTTTGGGG
Source organism: Hyperolius riggenbachi (assembly GCF_040937935.1). Lineage (NCBI taxonomy): Eukaryota > Metazoa > Chordata > Amphibia > Anura > Hyperoliidae > Hyperolius > Hyperolius riggenbachi. The sequence goes on from NC_090651.1 coordinate 280,926,383, forward strand.
GGGGCGGGCGGCCGGATCCCGTCTGTGGCTGGCTGGGCAGTGTTACCCCCCATGGTGGCAAGTGTCCCCCCTGTAGCTGGCAGCCATTACTTACGCTCAGGTCGGGTAGCGGCTTGATGATGTCATCAAGCCAGGACCCGGCGCTGACGTCAGACAGAGCAGAGATGCCGGCCAGAGCAGAGGGGGGGCGCCGATCGTCGCTGGAATGGCAGGGAGGTGAGTGGATCCTCTTCTTTTCCCCCTGCCGCCACCGCTGTCAAAGTGATCACTACGATCCGACGGCGATCGTAGTGATCACGTGATCAGCAGCCATACGCGATGGGTGCTGATCACTGAGTGGAGATGCCAGCTGTCATATGACAGCTTAATCTCCCCTCTCGGGTGCGCACGATCGCATCGGGAGCGGTTCTTTAGCGCGGATGTTCAATCAACGTCCGGTCAGAACTGTACCACCCCCTGCCGGATGTTGATTCAACCTGCAGCGGTCCCCAATAGGTTAAGGAGAATAGTGGGTATAAGTCATAAAAGGAATTTTCAGAAAGATCTTGTAGTTTTTGAGAAAATCTATTTTAAAAATGCAAAAGGAAAAATGTTTTTTAAACAGTTTGAAAACCTCTTTTCCTTTGCATTTTCTTTCTCCTTTTGATTTTCTCAAAAGCTACAAGGCCTTTTTTGACTTCTACCCACTATTTTCCTTAACAAAGGTAACACTTTTGCTATTAACCATTACATTTGGCACAACATTATGCAAAAATTACACAACATTACAAATGATTAATATTACAGTAGAAATTCATCATGATTTTTCATGAAATTGTGCGTTACGATTTTGCATTGTAATTGCGAATTTTGATCCAAAATTATGTCTATGTGAAACGTATGCTCATCCCTGTCTAACTATCTATTATCTACATCTATCTATCTATCTATCTATCTATCTATCTATCTATCTATCTATCTATCTATCTATCTATCTATCTATCTGAGCTATACAGTAGCTTGTGCTGAGTTAAAGGCCCTGTGTGTCCCTTCTTATTGGTTCTGAGTGTTACTTCGCTAATGTGACTCTTAGCGCCACAATTATTGTCAATTTTTATATTGATGGTCAGAATAATAATGAGTGCATTAATAAAAAGCACTAGAATAAGGAGACATTATAATGAAAAGCACTGTAATAGGGGGTAGTGACATAAACAGCCACACCAACTTTTAACCACTTAAGGACCGCAGTTTTAAACCCCCCCTAGTGGCCAGACTATTTTTACTAAATGGGCCACTGCAGCTTTAAGGCCTAGCTGCAGGGCCGCACATGTCAGCACACAAGTGATTCCCCCCTTTCCTTTTCTCCCCACCAACACACATTTCTGTTGGTGGGGTCTGATCGCTCCCCCAGTGTTTATTTTTTTTTGTAAATATTTCTATTCTTTTTTTTATAAATTTCATTAATTTTCCCTCCCTACCCCGGTCAGCCTATCACAGCGATCACAGCGATCGGCTTCAGCCTATCACAGCGGATTGCTTTTGTGTCCCCCCGGGTGACAGCCGTGTCACACGGCTGTCCCCTCTACAGCACTGCCATTAGACAGTGGTTTTGCTATCTAACAGTCTCCGAGTGGCGATCGTCGCTGGGAGACTGAAGGCGGAGCAGAGCTCTGTCATCAGAGAGGAGATGCGTGCGCATTAGCACGAGCACTCCCCTTCAAGCCCCATAGAAAGCCATTGAAGCCAATCGGCGTGGAGTGGTCCTGGGTCTGCCGCCGCATTCACGCCAATTGGCGTGGAGCTGTCAGCAAGAAATTAAAGACCAAATAAAATAAGATTCAGGGGTTCCTTGTGTACAAAAAATACTTGCAGGGGTTCATTGAAATCCCCAAAAAACTTGTTGGGGTTCCTTGAGATTCAAAAAGTATTTTCAGGGTTCCTCCAGGGTAAAAAGGTTGACAAAGGCTGTTGTAGAAGATGCTAGGCCATAAAACACTGTGGCATAGGGTTCTTCAGTGCATACATTCAATTTTGGGTATTTGGACTGTACATTGTACCCTGTATTCCATTGCAAATGTTCCTGTCCTGCTGTATATGTTCACAACTTGAGTGTATGTTGCACATTGAAAAAAATGCATCTAAGTAACCTCAAATTATAGGTTATAGTCATACCGTTAAGTTGTACAGTAGTGAATGAGTGACAGATACCCAATAATTGAAGTAAGTGTCTGAATTTTTCACTTAACTGGTGAAGCTATCAGCACACAACAGACCTGAGGATTAAATCAAAGCTGCCAGAAGGTGTGCCTGATTGCCTGATGACATGTCATATGATACGATGCATTGCAAAGCTAAATCCAAATGCAGATTGTTACCACAGTTGTGATGAAAACGTATTACTTTGGTGGCAAACAAGCCTTTGATAAAGTACAATAGTTTTAACTATCATCAGTGATGCAATAGTGTTGAACATGCGGCAGATGTAAGGATGCAATGGAACCTGTCATCAGATTTTTGGGAGGCAAATCAAAAGTGAGTTTCTTTGGTGTAGAGAATATAATAATAAAATTGTTCTGTCATATGGCAAGCAAAATACCTTAACAAAGAAACTTCCACATTAACAGGTTTTCTAGTTTATAAAGCCCTATGATTTAAAAAAAACTGAAAAGCTACCCTCAACTGATTTAAAAACTGCAATGCACAGTAAATGTGACTATTGATGACAGAAATGCCAACTAGATCAGATGTTCAAATATCACACTATAACACTCACCTTCTGGGTGTTCCAGTCCCTCTGCTGGTGTCACACCCTGTTGTTGTGGTAGGGTGCTGGGGTTTGCTTCTTGTACAGATGGTGGGGGTGAAACTGGGGCATTGGCACAAAGGCCAGGTTTATTGAAAGCCTGGCCAACCAGCGTGTAGTGCTGTTTTGTTTTCACATAGCTCCATCCAACTTGTCAGTCACCAGTCAGTCCTGTCAGTTGCCAGTAAGTCCTGTCAGTGGCCAATAAGTTATTTCAGTTATCCTCCAGTCCATCCATTCTGCCAGTCCTACCTTTCAGTCTGTCCTGCCATCCCTACTCTTTAGTTAGTTCTGCCAGCCCTACCCACTACTTCATCTTATCAATCCTACCTTCTTGCTCGTCTTACCCTTAACCACTTCAGGACCATAGGTTTAACCACTTTACCTCAAAGGGTTTTTCCCCGTAAAAAAACAGAGCAATTTTCACTTGTCAGCACTCCTTCCACTCATTTGCCTATAACTTTATTACTACTTATCACAAAGAAACAATCTATATCTTGTTTTTGTCACCACCAATTAGGCTTTCGTTGGGGGGTACTTTTTGCTAAGAATTTTTTTTCTAAAAGTGTTTTAACAGGAAACATAGGAATAAAATGAAAAAAAATCATTATTTCTCAGTTTTCGGACATTATAGTTTTAATATAATACATGGTAATGTAATTAAAACCCACACATCGTATTTGCCCATTTGTCCCGGTTATTGCAACATTTAAGATTTTTCCCTAGTACAATGTATGGTGCCAATATTTTATTTGGAAATAAAGGTGCATTTTTTTTCAGTTTTGCATCCATCCCTAATTACAAGCCCATAATTTATAAAGTAATGGTAATATACCTTCTTTATTTATTATTATATATATTATAGATTATTATTACATTATAAAAAAAAGTTCAGTCCCTAAGGTAACTATGTATGTATTTTTTTTAATTTGTAATTTTTTTTTCAAAAACAAAAAAATGGTAACTATTGGGGAGTGTGGGAGGTCAGGGGTTAATTTAAAATGTAAAAATAAGGTAAAAAGAGATCCTTTATTGAAGAAAAAAAATGTAGATGTAATTTTACTGTTTGGCCACAAAATGTCCTCGTAGGTGTCTTCAGTATGCATACTATTAGTACGCAAATCGGAAACACTGTGATGACGGTCTTTATGATCAAAGGTGCTGTCTAATAGATGGCTGCGTTCATTCACACGGGGACTTAGATCAATGAATGGGCACTGTGTTCCCATTCATTGATCCAGTGGGCAATGATCGGCGGTGGTAACACACACAGGGGAGGGGGGGGGCGAGCTGCAACGCGTGGTGGAAAGGGATGTAGTAGCTTAGTCCCTGCACATAGTTATGGCATTTAGCAGGGACGCAGTTACTCATCCCAGGGGAGAGGAAGTGGTTAAACCCTTCTAGTAACCAAGCTATGTTTTACAATTTAGTGCTCTGCAGCTTTAATAGCTTGGCTCTGATCTCTGCTGCAGGCTTATTTTTTATTAATTTACTTGTTATTATTTTTATAATAAAATTCACTATTTATTTAACCCTCCCCCCGCCAGCCAATCCCTGTAATCGTCTCTCATAGGCATCAGCCTATGAGAACAACCACTCTGTGGGCCACTCCAGGGGACAGCCGAGTGACACGGCTGTCCCCAATACAGCACTGCCATAGATCAGAGCGCTGTACAATTTAAATAGAGTTTTGCCGTCTAACAGTCTCCTAGCGGCGATTGCCACTGGTAGAGTGATGATGGAGCGGAGCTGGGGCTGCCACCTTTCTGACGCCTATCAGCGTTAGGCAGTCGGGAAGAGGTTTTAAGTTTGTACTGACAGTCCTGCCCTCTGGTCTTTCCTGATGGCCCTACCCTCCAGTCCCTCCTACTAGTCCTATATAGAATACGAGCCCCAATGCCATTGTCTAAAGCATCCCTGACACTTTCAAAGCTTAGCTCAACATAGCAATCAGGCCATCCCTCTGTTCCTACTCAGCTAAATTCTCCAGCATGTCTTGTGCATATCCATACTGTACATAAACTGTATGTATTTTCTTACTTGAACTGCACCATCACCGACCCTGTGTGTTCCAAAAACAATTCCGGGTAAAGCTTCTGTTGTACTTGGTGAAATAAATAATTCTGATTCTGATAATTTCAGCTTCTACACCTTCTTATTCTACATTACATTTTAGCCTTCTATATATTTAGCTATCACTTAACATTTCAGATACATGTTTAGGTTTTTTCACAGTAACGATAACAACAGATTGTAAAATGCATAAAGAGAGCAATTATTTATCACTATTTTTCTGACTGCTCTTGACTAATACAATTGATGTCTCAGAGTTAGTGCACTTTGTACATAATTTGTTTCCAAGTGTTCTACAACTAATGTAAGTCAGTTAAGGTGAATCAAAGCTTAGTTCTCTTGTGCTTACTTAACTAGTTTTGTGCTCATTTGAACAAGGCTGGATGTCAGACATGAACAATTATCTTCAAATACAAGAAATACTAAAGGGATTTCAAAGTACAGCGCTTTAGCCTTTATTTGTGTGTTGAATTGTTGAGGCAGATCAATAGGCATCATGGCCACAGAGATGTAACCTCAATAGTCAAATCCATATGTTTATAAGAGGCACCTGTTAACCTGGGCACCAGGTGATCCTAATAGAGAGAATGAGGAATGTCCAGTTGATGAAATTCAGGTGTCTAACCTCAGGAACTGGGGGAGGAAAAAGGAAACAGAAATAAAAAGGAGCCCCAAAGAATTAATGTGTGAAATATATACTACTTACAAACCTGGGTTGCTATGAGGTAACCACAGTATCAGGCAAGTGGAGAATTCGTTCTCCACACGGATTGGGTACCCTTTAGGATAGGTTGGGTCGCACTCCAGAAAAAAGGACAACTGAATAATCATCACAGGGGACACCCCTGGGGGAGGGGAAAGTGGTACACAAAAATGGGAGGAGGTGCCCAAATGTAGTGTGCAATGAGTAAACGTGGGTAATGAAACAATCTTACCTCAGGTGGGAGGTGCTTCCAGCCTGTGCATACGGCTGCATCAGATATGGTACTGTAGACCTGAGGAAGCGGGCAGGTCCTGTGAAATGCTTCCTCTTTTCCTGTGTCCAGTAAATAATTCTTTTAACCTTCCACCTGAAGTAAGAATATTTCATTAATCATGTTAACCCATTACATACCACATTGTGGTGCCTCCTCATATTTTGTGTGCGATAGAGAGAATATTGGTAATAGGCTGTTACCCATATCCTGCTAGTGGCTTTGCAATGGTAACTTTGTTGAGTTTTGAATGCTTTTCCCCATTGTGCTGATCCTAATTCATGATTCTTAACCCTTGAAATTAATCTTCACCCCAACACAAACATCTTCAGAGCCCGAGTGGAGCGCTGCTAGTGCACCTGTGTGAGGCTCCTGACAAGAGGATCTTCAGGGTGTCCCAGCGCTGGATCCACTCTGCTAAGGAGGAATGTGAAAGCCTCTTTAGGATCCAGAGGCTTCCTCCTCCCAAAGGAAAGTAGCCTCTAGGGCAACTTTTTTCACTACCGGTACACTTTAATACTAACTGTCAAAGTATACCTGAACCAAGGCAAAGCTACATAAGCATAAAGCTATGGTCATGCTGGATCCACAATCATCTGTGCACTTTCAGTTTCTCTCCTCAATACCCCAGTTCCCATAAAACTCTGTGAAAAATTTAACTTTTAAGCTTAAAGTAGACCCAGATTAAAAATACAAGATTTCAGAAATAAAATCTATTTTCTAAATTATATTAATAAATAGCAGCCTTTTTTTCAGCTGCATGTTGACAAATATAAAATATTTTACATTTGTTGGAGGAACCCCTCCCTTCCTTTCATATTGCCGGGACAGAATCCGGCAAACTGGTGGAGTAGGTGGTGTCCGGCAAAGGAGGAATTGCTAATGGCTGCCACCTGTATAACCCTAGTTATGGAAAGAGAAGGGTAAAAAACATGCACTGAAATGTTCATAGGCTTGAAGGAGTGTTTATTTATCTTTGTATGTGTCAGAGTGGTGCAACTAAATATTTTGAATTAAAAAATTGTTTGGTTTGGGTCCGCTTTAAGTAAAATTTTCAGACAGCAAGAGGCAGGCTTACAAGGATTTTCCTCCTATCACCCTTCCCTTCCACCCTCTTCATCCCTTTCCAACCGCCTAACGCCGATACGCGTCGGGAAGGAGGCAGCCCTAGGACCATGTAACGCCGAAAGGTGTCAACTCCTGGGGTGGGGTTTAACAGGGGATCGCGTATCCCTGCTTGAGTGACGGAGCTCCATCATCAGTCTCCATTATCAACGCTAGCAGACTGTTTATTCTATTTATATTGTACAGCACTGAAATCTACTGCAGCGTTGTACTGGACACAGCCGTGTCACTTGGCTGTCCCCTGGAGAGGGTCAAATTGCGATCACCCTGATTGGCTGATGGGGGAGGCAGAGGGGAAAGAAACAAAAAATAGCAATATTTATTAATAAAAAATAAACAAACACATTATTAATAAAATAGCAGCAGCGATCAGAGCCCACCAACAGAAATCTCTGTTGGTGGGCAGAAAGGGGAGGGGGATTCGCATGTGTGCTGCGTTGTATGGCTCTGCAGCGAGCTTTTAAAGATACTACTGGCGCTATATAAATCAACAATAATAATAATAATTAAATCTGCAGCGCACTAAATTGGGAAAGATAGCTTGGTCACTAGGGGGGTGTAAGCCTAATGTCCTGAACTGGTTAAGGAGCCAGGTAAGAGAAGGAAATGAGAGGATGATAGTAGTGAACATCCCAGCAAGCTAACAGCTGTTTTATGTAGAGATGATGCTTGGCCAAAGCAGAGACAGTATACCAGTGCTGGTATGCCATCTGTGCTGTAGTGATTGATGAACCTTGTGAATAAACATTTAAGGACTATTTGCAATTTTTTCACTAAACTTTGCAAACCAAGCATTTGTGGCAGATCTGATTAACTTTGATGGCAGGCTGAGGCAAACTTTAGCGGTTGATTGCAAAGCCTCTTACATGCTAGGATCACTAAATTTGCTAGGCATGTTAAGGAGAACAGTGGAAACAAGGTCAAAAATACCTTGTTGTTTTTGAGAAAAAGGATATTAAAGTTACGGCAGGTTTTTTTTGTTTGTTTTTTTAAATGCTGTTTTCCTATTGGAACTTTAAAAATTATTTTCTCAAAAACTACAGTCTTTTTTGAAAGCTTATTCCTCTTTTTCCATTGTTCTCCTTAACATACCTTGCAAATGCGTACGAGAGAGAACGGCGCCGGAGACTTGGGCGCAGGACACAGCCAGTATATGGCTAATCCTGCTGCCGCACAAGTCCGGGCCGTGTTAATTACTATTCCCCCTCCAGGCCGACATGGATAGTGGGGGAATGAAATAATTCGGCTTCCAGCAATAGCTGGAAGCCGAATTATTGTTTTAAAAGCAACTTCAGATCCGTCTTCTGACGGCGCTGAAGTTACTCCATGTGCCTGCGATAGCCGTAGTTCCTATTACGGCCTATGGTGGCGCCGGCTGCGCCCAAGTCTCCTGCGCTGCTGCGCCCAAGTCTCCAGCGCTGGATTTACCGTGTTCGTTGCAAATTGATTTATCCTAGCATGTATAGGTGCACATGAACATTTGCATAATAAACTTTTGTGGTAAATGCGAATGGCAAGCGAACATTGTATGCGATCCAGCTGTCCATCTAAGCACAGGTGGAAAATCAATATAAACTGTATTTTTCCAATATGGTAAAAAAAAAAAAAATGTTACTTTCTAATGTGAAGATTTGCGAAAAATCAAAAAAACATTTTCAAGAAAATTTGCATTATGAAAAATGCAAAAATTCAATGGCATTTTTCACTTGAAAGTCAAATTTTATTTTATTGTCGCAAAAATTTATACCAAAAGAATATCAACATTTTTGCTCATTACTGATGGTTTCCACTGATGAGCAAAAATGACAATATTCTTTCGCATTCATTTTCACAAAAAAATAATGTTACATTTATTTTCGAGCAAAAATTCTATAGAAAAAAAGTTTTGTTATTTTTTGCATTTTTTTAGGATTTTTGAGGTAAAAATAGTGAGTTTTTGTGGAAAAAGTTGCGGTAAAAATATTGTTTTTCTTTATTTTCATGCTTTTCACAATTTTCCCCAGTAAAAATATAATTTTTCTGCATTTATACAATAAAAAAATAATGATTTTTTTTTTTGCATAAAAGCAAAAATACAAGCTTTTTTGGAAAAAAAATTCTCATATCGAAAATAGGATTTTTGATGCTAAAATGATTTGGGCAAAAATTTGCAAACAACACTGATGGTCATTATCAGATTATGGATTTGTTATACCAAAATGCAATACAAGAAATCACTGATTTCATTGGGTCCATTCCACTTAATGAGAGCTACCTATCTTCTCTCACTCAGCTCTCCTCTATTGCTGAATATATATACTATATGTCGAGAGATAATTAGGAAACACGGAGAGCCCAATATAGTGTAGTGTGTATTGGAAACCGTGGATAAATGTAAGTGTGAGATGAATATACTCACAAACATGGGTTACCTCTTAGGCAACCACTGTAGATGCAGGTGAGGAGATCAGACCTGTCCTCACTCAGGAATAAGATGTCGCTCTCTGTAGATCAGAAAAGTAGGGGTAGGTCACCCCTCCACCAGGGGTGGACACAGTAAGTGAACAGAGGCGCCAGCAGGATAAAAGGTAATAAAAGTTTTAAAATTTGCTGGGAGGCAGTGGTGGACTTACCTCCGGAAAGCAGACTCAAAATACTGTCTGAATAAAACAAATACATTTATTATTGGTACCCCAAAAGATGCAATCTTTCTGTTGCAAACAGGTCCCGAGTCGGTATGATGCTCAGTTCCCAAGTTATGGGGTTTTGAAGCAGGGGCATCCCTTGAACTTGGCTGCAGAAAGTGCAATTACCAAAGTACAAGACAAACCCGACATGATGATAAGCAGCACACCCGGTAGGTCTCCTTCTTCCTTCACAGCATAAATCTGTGTCTTCAAAACTTATGTCAAGTGTTTTGACCCACTTGACACAGGCCCAGATTTACCTCTCAGGAGACTATAGGCAAAGATGTCCTGGCAGCCTAGACATCGCCCTCCATGAACGTACAACCCCCCTCCCCCCCAAACCACACTGCAAGTGTACTGGCTGGCCCAGCTGTCACTTCTCCCTTAGTTCCCTTGCTCGTCATAGGTACAGGCATCCCTTAACACTGAGAGTACCTCTGGATACCTGATGCTAAGTAGCTAGTAGTTCGTTCCCCCAACTGAAAGGAGATCTTGTCAGTGGAATGCCGAGAGCTGGGTAAGTAACCTAGTTTACGCTCTGCTCTGGACTCTGCATAAGGAAGAAGGGAGGGAGGCAATAGGGGAGGAGAGTGAGCTGCCTCTCCATCATCAGGCGCCTGTAGGCACATGCCCACAGTGCCTTATGGTAAATCCAGCCCTGGCCCTGGGTCTCTCCTTACAGATGCAGGAGCAGCACAGCTATGCACCCTTATCTCCTCTCTGTCTTACTGGCATGGACAGGAGACTCAATTGCACTGTGCTCTCTGCAGCAAAGTGCAGGGGACACTCTAACTTAGGAATAGGGCATTGCATTGACTCGGGGCCCATTTCAAAGGAAAGCCGGGACTTTCAGCTTTCCAAAAATGGTTAGATCTGGCTAGGGGATCAAACAGAACTTTAACAAAAAGCTGCCAAACTTTCTCAGATGGGATAATACATAAGTACCAGAAAAATTTAAACCAATAGACTCACATAAGCGGCCCTGTGTACCAGGGTACCCCACAAGTAGAATGAACTTTTAACCACTTAACGACCGCCTAACGCCGATAGGCGTCGGCGGGTCGTTAGTGGTATAGCATGGATCTTTCCATGCTAGTTCACGGAGACTGCCTCCGTGAACAGTGTGCGAGCCGCCGATCGCGGCTCGCACGCATAATGTAAACATGCGGGGAAGAATTCCCCGCTGTTTACATCACATGGCGCTGCTGCGCAGCAGCGCCGTGACGTAGATCAGCGATCCCCGGCCTCTGATTGGCCGGGGATCGCCGCATTCTGATTCGCCGGCATTGACTCTAGGCGGCGCAGGATGGATCTCCGTCCTGCGCTGCCCATAGGAGGAAGGGGAGGGACGGAAGGGGACTGAGGAGGAAATTCGCTGCGGAGGGGGGCTTTGAGGAGCCCCCCCGCCGAACGAACAGAGCCGCCGGCGATCAGACCCCCCCAGCAGGACATCCCCCTAATGGGGAAAAAGGGGGTAAGTCTGATCGCCCAGCCTCCTTGCTGATCTGTGCTGTGGGCTGTAGAGCCCACGCTGCACAGATCAGCGAAATCACCCCTGGTCCTTAAGTGGTTTTTTAAAAAGAAAAAAAAGTGTGTATATTATTAGAAGGTTTGCAACCACTGCCTGGGTCATGTTAGAATACACTGCAAACTGCTGAAAAGCTATGAAATTGCCAGTTGAGTAGCCATAGTGATGAGTAATATCTGTTTTAAGAATCGTTTCCTTTTATAAATTCAATAGTGTGCCCCAATGGATTAAAATGTTTGATATAATTAAATCTTTTATGGAGGAACCTCCAAAATAAATGTAACTACTCAATAGTAGATGATCGGTAATAACATTTTATTCACTCTGTGCATTTCACACCATTAAACTGCTTAATTAAATGAATACAATTTTGTGTGGGCACTAATCAATGCTGGGCTCGGCATTCATATACTGTAATAAAATGACTAAATGTACAGATACACTTATGCACAGTAAATAAACATGTCATACGTACACCAAATTCAAAACCCAAATGACTTTCAAGGGGTTTACCCACACTAAAAATACTGCTTAGAAACGTGCAAGAAATACTTGGTGTTACCAGGGAAACAACAGTGGGGAGCTTTATTCTATAAACTAAAATATTATATATTGAAATATACACAGTATATATTTTCCTCTTACAACTACTTTCTGTGTCATCTGAAAAAAATTATGACTCCCCAGTTCATAAATAATTCAGTCTGGTATTTGAATTTGAAAGTAAATAAAAGTGAAACATTTAGCGAAGATATAAAGCGGTACAGACTAACCAGCGAGCTCATGGTGACCCAGAACTCAAACATTTGGGACACAAAACGAGTAATGTACTGTCAATTCTCTGATCTAGACCAGTTTGCTTCTTTTTTCAAAATTTGAGTGACTTTAGGCTTGCAGTAAAATATGGTGGGGTCTTAAAGGGAAACTAAAGCAAGAGGCATATATGGAGGCTGCCATATTCATTTCCTATTAAAGTGATACCAATTTCCTGGAAGTCCTGCAGATCTTTCTTGCTGCAGTAGTGTTTGAATCACACACCTGAAACAAGAATTCAGCTAATCCAGTCAGATTTGTCAGAAATATCTGATCTGCATGCTTGTTCAAAGCATAAGGCTATACCTATTAAAGGCAGAGGATCAGAAGGATTGCCAGGCATCTGGTATTGTTTAACCAAATGAGGATCATAGGCTTACACCCCTCTAGTGACCAGATGATTTTTTTTTACAATTGAGCACAGTGCAGCTTTAACAGTGTGCTGCACGGCCATACAACTTACCACCCAAATGAATCTTGTCTCATTTTCTTGCCACCAACAGAGCTTTCTGTTTGTGGCATCTGATTGCTGCTGCAAATTATTTTTTCTTCAAATCGCATTCCTTTTTTTCTCTTTTATAAATGTCGCTATTTTCTTTTTATTTACATCCCTCCCTACTCCCTCCCTCCCCCCAAGATCCAATCACTGATCCCCTCTCATAGGCATCAGCTTATGAGAGGGTATCACATTGTGAGCCACTCAAGGAAACAGCTATGTCACTAAGCTGTCCCCTGTACAGCGCTGCGCTAGATCGCGGTGCTGTACAACCAAAAGCCTCCACATTCCTCTTAGTTTAGGTTGCCTTTAATTAGATTACCTTATTGGTTTCACCATGTTTAGAAAGGGATGGGATATGTATAAGTCAAAACATGGGCACACATGATACAATAAAAGATTCAATATTTCTGTTTATCGATAAAAATGATCGGTTGTTCCGGAAAAAAATGTTGGTTTTTTTTTTGCTTTTTTTGTCTTTTTAAATTGAGGCTTCTCTCATTGCTGAGCTGATTTCACCTGCATACATTCCTGTGCACAATACAGCTCTGTTCCATTGAATCAGGTCAGCACTGAAATTATAATATTTAGTATGTATATAGCACCAACATCTTTTGCAGCACTGTACAGAGTATATTTTCCTGTCACTTAACTGTCCTTCAAAGGGACTAACAATCTAATGCCTACCATGGTCATATGTCTATGTATGTATTATGTAGTGTACAGTATGTATGGTAGTGATGGGCTCACGAGTAGTTACAAGTAGTTACCTACTCGATTCATAATTCAAATGAAGCTTAATTGCCTTAGCTGTGTGCATGGGAGACTGGGGGTTAATTACCCAGAATTCCGTCTGCTTCTATGCGTCCCAAACATCTTGCATGTGGCCTATGGGACACGGAAGGAGTAAGTGCGCGGTAGGGACTCTTGCATCGTGTCCCATGGTCAAGACGTTTAGGAAGCATAGAAGCTGATGGAATTCTGGGTAATTAACCCCCGTCTCCCATGCACACAGCTGAGGCAAATAAGCCTCATTTGAATCACAAATTTGAGTAGGTAACTTCTTGTAACTACTCCTGAGCCCATCACTAGTGTCGCTTAGAACCAATTTAGGGGGAATCCATATAACTTATCTATATGTGTTCGGGATGTGGGAGGAAAACAGAATGCCCGGAGGAAACCCTCACAGACACAGGGAGAACATATAAACTCTGTGCAGATCATGCTCTGGCTGGGTTTCAAACCAGGGGAACCAGCATTGTAAGGCGAAAGTGCTAAGCCCTATGCCCCCCGTCCTGCCCTGCCCTGAGATGCTGGACAATGTAGATGTGTGATTCTGTAAATTGCACAGTCACCTGCATTGTACAGCAATGTCATAGTGTGCACAAACCTTTTCTGCATTGCCTGCCATTCAGAGAAATGCAAAAAACATTGCTTAGTTTTAGATTCTTCAATTCATACCTTACAGCAGTACAACAGTCTAAGAAAATCCAGCTCTTGCCACTTGTCACATGTGTTGCTTAACACCAAAAACACTGACTTTCTTTCATTCTGCATGAGGAGGATGAAGAGACATCTGAAGATTTTATTACGCATCTTATACTGTATTTCCTCATTTTTTCTTCATGCTGCAGAGAGGAATTTATGTAAAGCAAGAAAAGTTTTCGGGGTTGCAATCGGCAAGTTGGCTTTTTACAATTTATAATATTTCTTTGAAGATATATTTTAGCCTTTTCCTGTGAAGCAGAGAGTGGCTAGATGTGAAGGGAAGGGGTCAGGTGAGGTCTTCTGCTGAGCACACTTGGCAGGGTTGCTATGGAAGTTGTTGAGTTTGACACAGCTCTTGGAGATTGTGGTGAAATGAGATAACCTCTGTGATGGGTTCTTCCTGACAAAGGTAGCTGTTCTTCCCTGCTATGCTCACAGAACGTTATGGTCTTTGTTCACAGATCAGATTGCTTGGGTCACCATAGTGATGAATATTCACTAACAACAATAAACCTGCTATGACATGCATTAAGACACTGCAGGTTAAAAAAATCTGACCTTATCTGTATGCTGAAGCACAAAGTGTGAACAAGTATTGGTGGCAAGATGTTCTATAGGATTAAATTATACGTATGTCCTGTTTTTCCTTTGCAAAGAAAATATCCAAGTAAGATCCTGTATTTAAAACGATGCATATATTTACTGACAAACACAAAATATATGAGACTAATTCTAGTTAAAGAGGATGTTAGGCTGCTATGCAGATATAGGCATTTGCCTTACTATACCTTTGGCCCATATGAAATTCACTTTTTCTCCTGAGTTTTCTACTAGGTGACATTTTCCCATCTTCTCAATAAAATGCATTTTAAACTACCAGCAAGCAAAAAAAAAATATTGAACATAATTTTGATAGTACTTTATTACCTACTTTTTGGTACTTTTTGAATAGCAAAGTACCCAAAAAGTTCTTTTAAAGAATCAGAATCAGAATCAGAATCTTTATTTTCGCCAAGCACGACTGGGTCGTGCCCGGAATTGGTTTTGGCACGTACAGGATGCAAGTAGTATAGGGCACACAGAATACATCAGAAGGATCAACAACACTATATCACACATTTACATACAGAGAAAGCAGGATAGGGCACACAGAAAACATCAGAAGGATCAACAACACTATATCACACATTACATACAGAGAAAGCATACAATCGAAAAAAACGTGCAATTCTCCTATAATTACAAAATCACGTTATAGTGGGGAGTGCGTGGAGAGAGTTCAGTGAGTTCACAGCTGAGGGGAAGAAGCTGTTTCTGTGTCTGGTGGTCCTGGTGTAGATGGACCGATACCTCCGGCCCAAAGGGAGCTGGCTGAATAACCGGTTTCCTGGGTGTGAGGGGTCATTTGCAATCCTCAAAGCTCTGGAGCGCAGCCTTGAGTGGTAGAGGAGGTCCAGAGCAGGTAGCGGTTTACCGATGATTCTCTCTGCTGATCTGATGACTCTCTGTAATTTGTGTCTGTCGCTAGCGGAGGAGCTGGCATACCAGACTAGGATGGAAGAGCAGAGGACAGAGAGAAGATGACAAATTATCTCCTCAGAGAAAACTTAGGACAAAAGTTAATTTAATAGGGACCAAGTTTTCATTCTCTGTTTAAAATAACTTTTCAGCACTCTGCAATTGAAAAAGTAATAAAAGTAGGTGAAAAAGTACTGTGAACATTATTCTGAGTGTTCTCTTGCTTGCTGGTGAGTTAAGGGGCATTGTATTGAAAAAGGCCCATATGCAATTAACTTTTTCTTCTGAGTTTTCTCCTTGGTGATATTTTTAAACTTGTTAATAAAATGCATTTTAAGCAACCAGAAAGCAAGAAAATACTCAAAATAATTTTGATGGTAATTTTTCACCTACTTCTTGGTACTTTTTCAGTTGAAAAGAGATGGAAAGTTATTTTAACCTCCTTGCCGGTTATCCCGAGCTCAGCTTGGGGTAACCTGCGCAGGAGGATTTCTCAGGCCGCGCTGGGCCGATTTGCATATTTTTTTTTCGCGACCGCCGCCGCCACCTGCCGATTTGCTGCTACCCGCTGCGCTGAGCCGGCCCCCCCGCCCCAGACCTCTGCGCTTCCTGGCCAATCAGTGCCAGGCAGCGAGGAGGGGCGGATCGGGATTCCCTATGACGTCCCGACGTCCATGACGTCAGTGACGTCATTCCGCTCCGTCGCCATGGCGACCGGGGAAGCCCTGCAGGAAATCCCGTTCTGAATGGGATTTCCTGCTTACTCTGATCACCGAAGGCGATCGGAGTTGGTAGGGGATGCCGCCGCTCAGCGGCTATCATGTAGCGAGCCCTGGGCTCGCTACATGATGAAAAAAAAAAAAAGTTCTGCGCTGCCTCCTTGCCGGAGGAATTGAACCAGCAAGGAAGTTAAAGAAAAGATGAAATACTTTTTCCTAGGAGAAAAATCAGGAGAAAAAAATGCATGTGATTTTAAAAATGCAGTGCAACACAGCCAGGCCCATATGCAATTAACTTTTTTTCCTGAGTTTTTTCATAAGTGATATTTGCAAACCAGTCAATACAATGTTTTTTAAATTACCAGCAAAGAAGAAAATACTTAAAATAGTTTTGACAGTACTTTTCTACCTATTTTTTTTTTTTTGTTTTTTTTTCAATTGCATAGTGCTGAAAAGTTATTCTAAATAGAAGATGTAAATGATCTACTAGGAGAAAACTCAAGAGAAACATGTAATTGCATATGGGCCCCAGTGTGTACAAGCCCTTAGGAGGTCTGTGATAAAAAAAAAAACAATCTTGAAATTTTATATACAGCTTTTATTTAAAAACCTGGGTGTTCAACCATTTATGTTTTGGTTTTTTGTTGCAAGCAAGGTATTTACTGGACTCTGCTGTCCAGTAAGTTCAACTATTATGAATATTCTAGTCACATTCAGGCATTGTGGCCTGTCAGCTGACAGCAGAAATAATGAATACTGTTGCTGATTGGATTGTCTGATGTTCCAGACTGCATGCCATGCAAATTGTATGCGGCCCCCTGCTTTTCTGCTTTTCTTGATTGTTTCAATTCCAAGCTGCATACGATATGTATGAAAATTGCATGCAATTAAGAATTATTTGCATATCACTGACCATCTTTAATGAACAAAGGACTATGCAACAGCATGTAATGTTATGAGGTAATATGAGGTTCTTGAGATTCTTATGTAAACTGTTCTTCAGTTAAAGGGCAAATGAAGTGAGAGGTATATGGAGGCTGCCACATGTATTTCCTTTTTTAACAATACATCAGCTGCCTGGCAGCCTTGTTGATCTATTTGGCTGCAGTAGTGTCTGTATCCCACCAGAAACAAGCATGCTACTTATCTTTTGTCAGATCTGACAATAATGTCAGATACACCTGATATGCTTGTTCAGAATATATGACTAAAAGTATTAGAGGGAGAGGATCAGCAGTATACAGTAGAATCCCTAATTTACTGTTTCAGCAAGAGGACTGTATATGCAAAGTTTTGCTATAAAAGACATTCTAGCTAAGAAACAGTGCTGGGTTTTAGTAGAACATGTTGCCTGTGGGGAAGGCCACTGTGCAAGATAGAGATACTCTATGTACAGACATTCAGGCTGGCCGAACATAAACAAACTCGCCTGGTTCCAAAACACATGAATTCTTGGAATCTGGGTACAAGTCACTGTAGGATATTATTTTGGGTTTAAGTTTCGGGTATGCGCAGCTAAGCATATGCATGTCACAGCATCACATGGTCCTGTGCGGCCTCTAACTAGCTTGGGAGGCGACGTGTAGTTGGACCACACCCACCGGGTGGTGTCAAAGCGTTAACCCTTGGGAGGCAGTTTGTAAGATGCTGATAGCTCCAACAGAGCTCTCTGCTACTTCCTTTCTTCACTACTTAGCTTCACTTCATTTATGCTCTAGTTTCTCTGAGTGTAATGTAGAATAGCCTGTTCTGAAGGCAGAACCTGAGTCAGTTAATAGGACCAGACTCAAGAGCAATGCAACGCTAAGATAATATTCATATTTGTGCTTTGCTTTGCTGAGATAAGAAGATTTCTAATGTATATACCTGTACGCCTGCCCTGTACTTGCCAAATAAATTCCTTAAAGCTTGAGGCATCTGAAGTTAGAGTGACCATATTTTTGTGGGTCCAACCTGGGACGGGGGGGGGGGGGGGCGTCGCGCGTAGCGCGCCGCGGCGAAAAGTGGGAAGGAGTGAGGAGCACGCAGCGGCGAAGACTGGGGAAGGGGGCGTGGCCATGACATTGTATGGGCGGAGCTAACGTAATGATGTAACAGCGAGGCATAAGAAAGCAGTGTTTACGCCATGATGTGGACAAACGAGACTTTGTATCATGGGTGTGCAGAAACTGTGTGATGCTAATAGTATACCGTAACCACAAAGCAGCAAACATAGCCATCTATGACCATTAAATAATAAATGCAGTAACAGTTACCCCGGACACCAGAAAATAAACGCAATAGGCAACATGTCAGTATAAAATAAACGCAATGCGGGCAACATGTTAGTACAAAATAAACGCAATGCGGGCAAACATTTCACCAGACAATAAACGCAATGCGGGCAAACATGTCAGTACAAAATAAACGCAATGCGGGCAACATGTCAGTACAAAATAAACGCACTGCGGGCAAACATTTCACCAGAAAAGAAACGCACTGCGGGCAAACATTTCACCAGAAAAGAAACGCACTGCGGCCAAACATTTCACCAGAAAAGAAACGCACTGCGGGCAAACATTTCACCAGAAAAGAAACGCACTGCGGCCAAACATTTCACCAGAAAAGAAACGCAATGCGGGCAAACATTTCGTCAGAAAAGAAACGCACTGCGGGCAAACATTTCGCCAGAAAAGAAACGCAATGCGGGCAAACATTTCGCCAGAAAAGAAACGCACTGCGGGCAAACATTTCACCAGAAAAGAAACGCACTGCGGCCAAACATTTCACCAGAAAAGAAACGCAATGCGGCAAACATTTCGCCAGAAAAGAAACGCACTGCGGGCAAACATTTCGCCAGAAAAGAAACGCACTGCAGGCAAACATTTCGCCAGAAAAGAAACAATGCGGGCAAACATTTCACCTGGAAAAGAAACAATGCGGGCAAACATTTCACCTGGAAAAGAAACAATGCGGGCAAACATTTCACCTGGAAAAGAAACAATGCGGGCAAACATTTCACCTGGAAAAGAAACAATGCGGGCAAACATTTC
Organism: Hyperolius riggenbachi; assembly: GCF_040937935.1. Classification (NCBI taxonomy): domain Eukaryota; kingdom Metazoa; phylum Chordata; class Amphibia; order Anura; family Hyperoliidae; genus Hyperolius; species Hyperolius riggenbachi. Next base: position 280,945,600 of record NC_090651.1, read on the forward strand.
ACCTGGAAAAGAAACAATGCGGGCAAACATTTCACCTGGAAAAGAAAGCATTTACTCACCTGGCAGAAGTGTCCGGCCTCTGGCGCGCTGCTCCGTCCCGGGACCGTCTTGTTCCTCCTGCTCTGGTCTCCCGCGCTGACAGGGCTACGGCAAGATGGCGCCCGAAGCCCTGTACTAGTGACACAAATAGGTCTCCAGTACAGGGCTCCGGCAGCCATCTTGCCGTAGCCCTGCTCGCCTGCTGGTGTCGGAAACAGACACCGGAAGAGGAGGCTGGAGCGGGGCTGCGGGCAATGAACTGGCACGGCGTCTATAGACGCCGCTGCCAGTTCATTGAGGAGAGAGTGGCCAGAGTCCCGAGGCCGGGACGTCCCGCTGCTGAAAGCGGGATGTTTCCCGGGACCTCATTAAGCCTGGGACAGCGGACCCCGAATCCGGGACGTGTCCCGGGCAATCCGGGACGTCTGGTCACTCTACTGAAGTCCACTTTTGAGAGACATCTGCCAGGCTGTCTAGTGTCAAGCTGCTAAGTGCAGCCATTCGGGCTGCTGGTGCCGAAGAATGGTGTGGTAGTAGATAGCAACCAAAACTCAGGCTTTAACACATGGTAGCCTCCATATACAGTACCTCTCACTTCAGTTGTCCTTTAAAGTAACTACAAAATTCAGTGTAAGTGTTCTGCTCCATCTGCATTTATTCATGTTAGGAAACCAAAATGGGTTGTCACTTTACCCACCATAATGGGAACAATTATTTGTAGGTGGAGTTCTAACTAAAATACTTCCTACAAAGATGACGCCATTAGTACTGCTGGATATATTGGTTTCTCCATCCCTACCGGAAAAAAAATGCTCTCATCTGATTTTTCTTAGTCACCTCAAAAAAAGAAAAAAAATTAATCTAATAAGGCCCAATGTACAGACATCTGTTTCTTTTATACTTTTCTGCCATGCATTACAGCTGAGTGCTAGTACACACAACTGCTAAATCATTGCTGATGGGACTGTACTGCCTCAGATATTGGCGTCGCAGTAACACACGAAGAACCTTATTTTTATGCCTCATTCCAGTCGATTTTTTTTTTTTAAATAGATAAGGCTTCTCATCTAGAAGGGCGTTTCAAATCAGAAAAGTGACATCTGCTGATATGGCCCCTGTGTGTGTGAATCCTCCTAAACATAATTATATCAGAAATGAGATAGAAAGCTGAGTACAGAGACCCCGAGGGATGGCAGAGAATTTGAAAAGAAATATGTTAATCAGAACAGCCATCTAGTTGCATCTGTTCCACTGTTATTCTGGGGAGTCAGATGCCTCACATTACAGGGCCGAAAGTAAAGAAGAAAGGAAAACTTCAGAGTTTGTGTCTGTGTTTTTTTTGTTTTTTTTACAGCTTTATCAGGCACATTTTACCTTTTTGGTATTATTTTATACAATCAAGCAATGCATGGATATGTTAAGCATGTAAGGTTAAAGTGGATATCCAGCATAACAAACTAAATTGCAGGTCTCTTCCTAAGGCAAAGTTATAATTACCTCCGGTGTTTTGTTCCCCAAAGTCCTCCCAAAGCCCACAAATCAGCCTGCTTTCAGTGCACAGCCCGCTCCCCTGAAAAAAATGCACCTGTTTTTTTATCTCTTTTTTTCTGGGGGCGGGACTACACACCGGAAACAGGCTGATTCAGTGGGGGTTGAGATGACTTATATGATTATAATTTTCCTTATAGGAGGAGGCCTGCAATTTACTTTCAGGTCTCTTTCACAGAAGGACGTTGCGTTTTCATGCGACGTTAAAGTCGCAATGCAAATTACAACGCAACGCCCCAATAACATTTGCAATGCAACTTGATGCCCCGTTATCATCGCATACAGTAGAGCATACAGGCAATGAAAAGTATGCTTCCAAGTTATTACTGAGCATGTGCAAACAGTCCAACGCAGCTAATAACGTGTATAACGCACTGCATGCAGTACTTTCACTGAATGTGCAGCGTTAGTCACCAACGCAACGTGTGCACTGTGTATGGGGCATTGATTTTTAATTGCAGTGAGTTATTCTGCTTTAAATGTTGTTTTAACGGTGTTTTAACATCGCACTGTGAAAAGAGGCCTCAAAGGCTGGATATTCTTTTTAAGATCAAGTTAAGGTGGAATTAAAGAGGAACTTTAACTCAGGATTGAACTTAATTCCAATCAGTAGCTGATACCCCCTTTCCCATGAGAAATCTTTAACTTTTCTCAAATAGATCATCAGGTGGTCTGTATGGCTGGTATTGTGGTGAAACCCCTCCCACAGTGTGATGTCATGACCATAGTCCTGACAGTTTGCTGTCTGTGAACCTTGCTGCATTGCGGGAAATAACGGCCTTTTCCAACTGCCAAGCAAGCAATATCTGCCTCTGTGCATAGAGCTCTCAGTAAATGAACATTTCACACAGATTACCTGGCAGGACTAAATATGTTACCATCAGCAATACATTTCAAAATGTTAATCAGGGAGAGGAAAGATTACACAATGAGCAAACAATGACTACATCATTTATAAATGAATATTGTAAAAAATAAGCAATATTATTCACTATGTTATTTTCACAATAGATCCTCTTTAACTGGTTAACGACCGCTGTACGCCAATTGGCGTGAACGTGGTGGCAGCCCCAGGACCGCTCAACGCCAATCAGCGTGAAGTCCTGGGGTGGGGTTTTGCAGGAAATTGCGTGTGTCGAGGCGTGCACATCTCTGCTTGAATGACGCTCCGCTCTGTCATCAGTCTCCCAGCGGTGATCGCCACTAGGAGACTGTTAAATGGTGAAACTGCCGTCTATTTACACTGTACAGTACATCACTGCGGTCTATGGCAGCATTGTACTGGGGACAGCCATGTAACACGGCTGTCCCCCTGGGAGGCACAGAAGCGATCGGCTGTCTTAGGCTGATGCCAATGACAGATGATCGTTGCTGGCGGGGGGAGGGAGGGATATAAAAATAATTAGAAAAGGGAACATTAAAAAAAAAACAAATAAAAAAATAAATAAACAACGTGGCAACCATCAGAGCCCACCAACAGAGCTCTCCAATTTGTTTCTTTAAAGGGGGGGATCACTTGTGTGCTAGGTTCTAAGTCCCTGCAGCAAGACTTTTAAGCTGCAGTGGCCCAATTTGTAAAAAAATAGCCTGGTCACTGGTGGGAGGGGGGACGGGGGTTAAATCCTGTGGTCCTGAAGTGGTTAAAGGAAGTGCTGCATACAACTCTCCACTTAGTTTTATCAGGTAATGCAACTTATCTTTGGATGCATTTTCCTTTGCTTATAGTGTGCATTGAAAAGTCTCATGAAAACAGTTTTTATGCTACTGAAAGCACTGTGTATCATGGAGCCAATTTACAGTAAGCAAACTTTCCAAAACTTTTCTTCTCATTCTCAAGTGTGACTAAAATACTATAGCAGCTCCCAAAGTACCAGACGTGCCTTGCACCCATTTTACCTGCTTCACTGTACAGCATGGAGTTGTAGTGTGGATCCAAGTACCAGGTTATTGCTTCATCTCATTCTGTACAATGCTGGGCATGCCAGGCAGTATTGGTATCAATATTACAATCATTGTTACTTTCAATGAATGATGGCGAGAGTAGGTGCAATAAAGTGCTTTCAGTAAAAGGGTGATAAGGGGTCACAGAGGGGGAACAGTATGGAGGGGTAAATACTTGACTTGGTTTGATAAACCTTGGATGGGCTCAGACCCCAAAACAGTCTCTATCATTGTTAGTTAGTTCCTAAACTACTAGTCTTAGGTGAAAATATAGCATCGGTATAGTTGTCCCTGATGTCTTTTAGCAATCATGCCAGATCACTAAATGACAGCCATGAACAATAGACAGGGCCAGATTTGTGGGTAGGCCTATTAGGCCATGGCCTAGGGCAGGGCTTGAGTTAGGGCGTGGCTGACAGCAAATCAGCTGTTTTATAATTACCCTGTGTGCCGTCTATTACTTGTGTCCTGTACCGCTGCCTGAACAATCGCCCATCTTCATGTCAGATGCATGTCAGTGATATGTAGCCCTGCTTGTCTCTTCTTCACACCTTGCCTTGATCACTGCACTGTATACAGTGGGTTGCAAAGTATTCGGCCCCCTTGAAGTTTTCCACATTTTGTCACATTACTGACACAAACATGCATCAATTTTATTGGAATTCCACGTGAAAGACTAATACAAAGTGATGTACACGTGAGAAGTGGATCGAAACTCATAAATCATTCCAAACATTTTTTACAAATAAATAACTGCAAAGTGGAGTGTGCGTAATTATTCGGCCCCTTGAGTCAATACTCTGTAGAACCACCTTTTGCTGCAATTACAGCTGCCAGTCTTTTAGGGTATGTCTCTACCAGCTTTGCACATCTAGAGACTGAAATCCTTGCCCATTCTTCTTTTCAAAACAGCTCCAGCTCAGTCAGATTAGATGGACAGCGTTTGTGAACAGCAGTTTTCAGATCTTGCCACAGATTCTCGATTGGATTTAGATCTGGACTTTGACTGGGCCATTCTAACACATAGATATGTTTTGTTTTATACCATTCCATTGTTGCCCTGGCTTTATGTTTAGGGTCATTGTCCTGCTGGAAGGTGAACCTCCGCCCCAGTCTCAAGTCTTTTGCAGTCTCCAAGAGGTTTTCTTCCAAGTTTGCCCTGTATTTTGCTCCATCCATCTTCCCATCAACTTTGACCAGCTTCCCTGTCCCTGCTGAAGAGAAGGACTCCCAGAGCATGACGCTGCCACCACCATATTTGACAGTGAGGATGGTTTGTTCAGAGTGATGTGCAGTGTTAGTTTTCTGCCACACATAGCGTTTTGCATTTTGGCCAAAAAGTTCCATTTGGGTCTCATCTGACCAGAGCACCTTCTTCCACATGGTTGCTGTGTCCCTCACATGGCTTGTGGCAAACTGCAAATGGGACTTCTTTTGCTTTCTGTTAACAATGCCTTTCTTCTTGCCACTCTTCCATAAAGGCCAACTTTGTACAGTGCATAACTAATAGTTGTCCTATGGTACAAGAAAAAACTGGGTCTCCTAGTGGCAGTAGCTGAAAGATAGAGGCCTCACTGTGTGCAATTTGCACCTTTCAGGTGGCTTTTTCAGCTATGTGTGGGCCTTAAACTTAAGCATTCGACCTCTACACCCACAAAAAAGAAGTTTGAACAGGCCTCACTTGCCAATATCAAAAAATTACTTTATTGTGAACAAGGCAATCAAAAGTTGTGAAACAGTTCCACTACATCTAAAACCATTTAAAAACACTCAAGGAGCCCCAGAGAGTGCACAGCAGGTCCCCACCTCATTTTCTCCATACATACACACACACCATTCATTCCACAGGGGTTTATGCATGCATTGTGGTAGTTGTCATGACTCAAAGAAAAAATTGCACGTGCTAGAAATTCCACTATTAGCTGAAAAGGTTCCAGACCTACAGAGTCCAGTAAAAAACACGCTGTCTCCAAGTTGGAAATTGTCACTGATAGTTTATATCTGCAATCCTTTAGCCAGCAGCCAGCACTATTGTGCACAAAGATGCAGTCCAAGCACAGCCTTTCAGATTAGTAAGCATGGATAAGCAGTAGTTAGTAATTGCAGCAGTTTTTGAGTCAGAGAGTCCGCTTCATTCACCAGCCTTGTTAGGGGGTCACTATGACTCTATTGTATCAATCCCCTAAGGGTATACGATACCTCTCTTTTAACGTTGCTCAGCACTGCATAGTCCTGTGAGTAGTTGCCGTGTGGTTGGCGTGGTGGATCTACCCGCGCGCGCCCACGTGACAGCGCAACAGCGGGGATCTCACTCGCAGCGGTATGGAACGAGGTGGTGGACGAGGCCGGCCTCAGGTAGCTCCTCCCACCGACATGTTTCGGCCTATATATAGTTGTCCTATGGACAGATTCCCCCACCTGAGCTGTAGATCTCTGCAGCTCGTCCAGAGTCACCATGGGCCTCTTGACTGCATTTCTGATCAGCGCTCTCCTTGTTTGGCCTGTGAGTTTAGGTGGAAGGCCTTGTCTTGGTAGGTTTACAGTTGTGCTATACTCCTTCCATTTCTGAATGATCGCTTGAACAGTGCTCCGTGGGATGTTCAAGGCTTTGGAAATCTTTTTGTAGCCTAATATACTGTACACATGAATAGGGCGATCATTGGACTACAGTTGCTCACCAATCTACAAAAATAATCTGAAAAACCTCAAAGAAGTTTATAAAATAGAAACATTTATTGAAAAACATAAATACTGGAAAGATATGTTAAAACCCCATGAGATGGCCATCCCCTCACGCTGACACATATCACGCATACCAACAAGCATGCTCCTGGCCAGGATAAAATTGTGTGGATAAAGTTTGTAACGGCACAGAATATCTTGCTATAGCCTACTCCAATTCTATGTGTTAAATACAATAAGCAGTTCAATCCAGCAGCCGCAATGGTTATGGGTTAGAAAGCAAAGCAGCACAAGCAGGGTTCAGGTTAGATGCAGCAACTAATGTTAGCAATAGTTCCCATCGTAATTGGAAATTGCAACAGGATTATCTCACCACTCCACCGTCTTAGGAAAGGAGCTTGAGTAGTCCACTTGTAGTGAGGAGTCACCCTGGATCCGCTGCGCTGTAATTCGCTGTCACAACTGACCAACTGGAACAACAGTCTCCAGATCACCCATTTGCTGGCTGTATGGAAAATGACATCTTCAGTCCATATGGAAAAAGACTGGCTCAAGGAGGTATAGGTGGCCTGTAGGAGCAGGCGTCAATGTGTGGCCAGGCTGAAAAGAAGGCATGCAAGCCCCATGCAGGAAGGCAACGGAGGGTGCTGCGGGAGGGGACGGCATCTCATGCAAGCACGTCCTTTACATGTTTCGCCGTTCTCATGGTGTCATTTTTGTAGCCTAAGCCTGCTTTAAATTTCTCAATAACTTTATCCCTGACCTGTCTGGTGTGTTCTTTGGACTTCACGGTGTTGTTGTTCCCAATATTCTCTTAGACAACCTCTGAGGCCCTCACAGAGCAGCTGTATTTGTACTGACATTAGATTACACACAGGTGCACTCTATTTAGTCATTAGCACTCATCAGGCAATGTCTATAGGCAACTGACTGCACTCAGATCAAAGGGGGCCAAATAATTATGCACACCCCACTTTGCAGTTATTTATTTGTAAAAAAATGTTTGGAATCATGTATGATTTTTGTTACACTTCTCATGTGTACACCACTTTGTGTTGGTCTTTCACGTGGAGTTCCAATAAAATTGATTCATGTCTGTGGCAGTAATATGACAAAATGTGGAAAACTTCAAGGGGGCCGAATACTTTTGCAACCCACTGTACATGTGGTCACAATCGGTACCCACTTCCTGTATATGGTTGCGTGCACCACTCACTCACACTGTGAGCCACCATGCTGCTGATGGTCTGCAGCAAATTAAGGGAAGTTAGTGAAGGAGAGGCGACTTGGCGGGCAGGGCTGAACATCACTCGCTAATGCAGTCAGGCAGCAATAAGAACAGACACGGGTATGTGACAGATGAAATACCTAACTGACCTGTAAAAAAGTCCGGTAGCTGCAATATACCTGATAAGCTGACTTGCTAGCTGCCCCTGAATGTTTTGTTTTAGCCTGCACTGCTTGATTTATTGCTCATTTTGTCACTCCACATGTGTAACATCCCCTTTCTCAACTTTCTTTCTTTCCGATCACATTCTCCTTTGCTTGTTTTCTCATCTTGTGCACTATTTCTGTTCTTTTTCCCATACCCTCTTCCCCATCTTGTTCCCTCTCTCTTTTAATCTGCCATCTTGTGCTATCTCTCCCTCTTTTCCTTCTCATCCCTATCCTTTCCTCCACTTTTGCACATCTTCCTTCCCCTCTCTCTCTTTTGCATTGACCTCACCAGAACTCACAATCTAATCCCTATCATAGTCTAACATTTTGCCATATTATTATAAAGCATCAATAAAATTAATACCTGCGCCAAACCACAGTAAAATACTGAAGCGTTTAATAATAGATTAAGAACATTAAGAACAGTAATACTGCCAATAATCACTGATAGACAGGACAGAGACAACACTTGCATGTGATCACAGCAACACTCACACCCACACTGTATGCTGAGAGATCCAACGCAAGCGCTTCCTATCTAGCACCTAAGTACTACCAGTGAATCCATTCATTTTATCTGACTCCTATATCCATTCATAATCTTTGAAATCTTCTTTCCTTAAAGAGAATCTGTATTGTTAAAATCGCACAAAAGTAAACATACCAGTGCGTTAGGGGACATCTCCTGTTACCCTCTGTCACAATTTCACCGCTCCCCGCCGCATTAAAAGAAGTCAAAAACTGTTTTAAAAAGTTTGTTTATAAACAAACAAAATGGCCACCAAAACAGGAAGTAGGTTGATGTACAGCATGTCCACACATAGAAAATACATCCATACACAAGCAGGCTGTATACAGCCTTACTTCTGAATCTCAAGAGATCACTTGTGTGTGTTTACCTTCTGTCCCCAGCTTCTCTCATGCACTGAACATTACAGGCTTCCTGCAGACAGCTCTGCCTATGTCGTTAATTCCTCAGTATGTGACAGACCAGCTCCTTTCACAGCCTCCAGAGGAGGATTTTTATCCAGCTCTCTTCTATCACTGATAAGATAGCAGAGAAGCTGCTGGCTTATGTAAATAAAACACACACTGGAGTGTGCATAGAGGAACAGTTCAACACTGAAGAACTTGGCAGCCTTCCAGACACAGGCCGACAAGTCTGACAGGGGAAAGATACATTGATTTATTACAGAGATGGTTATAGTAGAAAGAGCTGCAGCAAGCCAGATCACATTAGAATAGGTTTAGGAACTTGTAGGAAGGTAGAAAAAACGTTGTAATTTTTGTTACAGAGTCACTTTAAGATAAAAAGTTCTGTTTAAAAAGTTCCTTAAAGAGACTCCGTAACAAAAATTGCATCCTGTTTTTTATCATCCTACAAGTTCCAAAAGCTATTCTAATGTGTTCTGGCTTACTGCAGCACTTTATACTATCACTGTCTCTGTAATAAATCAATGTATCTTTCTCTTGTCAGACTTGTCAGCCTGTGTCTGGAAGGCTGCCAAGTTCTTCAGTGTTGTGGTTCTGCTATGAACTCCCCCTTCCAGGCCCCTCTCTGCACACCGCCTGTGTGTTATTTAGATTAGAGCAGCTTCTCTCGTCTCTCTTATCTTTTACAAGCTGGATAAATCGTCCTCTGAGCTGGCTGGGCTGCCTGCTCAAGAGATCTCCCTTCAGTCAGGGGCAACTCTAGCTACTTAATATGAGGGTACTTCTGGCTAACTTATACTAAAGGCCACCTGTAGCTACCTATGATGGGCAAGGGAAGTAAGGGAGAAGTGAAAACTCATTTGTAGGTTTGTGGAGCGTGAAGTCTAAGGAGCCAGGACATCTGTGCCTATAGGCTCCTGTGATGTAAATCCGGGCCTGCCTGTTCCACCACTGCTGCTCATTGCTCTTCATTTCTCTCTCCAAAGGGAAGAAAAATCTTCATGGCAATAAGGGTCTTTAACACTTAATCATTTGCTCTCAGTTATAACTGAAAGACAATTGCTTTTCAAAGTACTGCCCATGTTTTCCTATGGCTCAGTTCCCACTATATGCTTTTTAACTGAAAGCTTTTTCACCATGCATTATGGAGAAAACAAAAACGTGTACCAACACATTAAAGGAATACTATCGATTCACATATTTTTTTTAATTGACACAGAAATTGTTTGGGAAATGCTGCTAAGTACTGGTGTATACATTTTAGTAGCAACTTCATTGTTTACTGTTAGCAAAATACATTCAAAGTTTACTGACACCAAAACTGATGGCAGACTGAGCCATGAGGAGAGGGGCAATTCCCCTCACACTTGATCAGTTAACTCTATGTGTAGCTCTGTGTGTGACAGAGAGAGACAGGACACAGGAGCTGCAGCAGTTGGGAGCTCTGTTTCTGACTGAAGTGTCTGAAGAGAGCAGAGGAAATGTAACTAATTGTCACAGCTTTTTCATATTGTTTTTGCTTTCAGAGTTTGATATGTTTGATATTTGCTTTCCGTAGTCTGATATGCAACTCTGGCTGTGCATTGAAGCAGACACCCCTTCTGCAATTGATTTGTCCCAATATAGCTGTTATGATCGCTTCTGTAGCGTTTACTGCTGACTGCACTGGTATTGCAAACCAAGCAGTTCTAATGTCATTACATGCATTTGCTTGCATAGTTTGGTTTGCACTTAAGCTAGTTGCTGATTCCATCTGCAGTCGCTCTGAAGTTTATGACAGTTTAATATGCTTTTGTGTAAACAAACATTGTCTGCTGCAGTGGAGGGGCGGTCCCTTTCCTGCAGGCTGCATATCATTGTCTGCCTTTTCCTGCTATCAGCCTGTGATTAATTACCATTCACTTGTGTGGGAATCTGCAGGTCTGCTCCCATTGGATGACCTCAGTATAAAGAACTGCTTCCTGCAATGCCTCATGGGCTATCATAGTTTCAGACTCTATCTGTTACTCTGCTCGTGCCCCACCTCGTTCCTGGTCCGTGTGGACTGCGCTGACTCCTGCGAAGGGGTCAGCAAGTCCTCCTAGTTCTGCTCTTGTTCTAGAAGTTGCTACTTGCTTGTCTTGTGTCATATATTGGTTCATCGCCAATATATACGCATACTTGCGCATTTTGTTATTTTCCTTGTATTCGTGTTACGTTAATATATCAGTGTCGCTGATATATACGTACACGAACTGTTTATTTCCTGTGTTCAGCTAGTCAGTTTTCCAGCACGTTTTGGTAGTTTGCGCGTATCGTGAACACCCGTGCTGAGCTAGTTATCCTGTTCCTGGTCCTGTTTGTGGATTGCGTTCATCTCTGCGAAGAGATAGCGAATCCTTCTGAGTCCTGTTCAGAGGGCAATATAATAGCTTGGCGGATGAGCTTTTTGTCCCTAGGCCTTCTCAAAGGACTAGAGGACATGATCTGCGCATGGAGGAAAAACGTTTTAGCCATTTATTTAGGAAAGGGTTCTTTACAGTAAGAGTGATTAAGATGTGGAATGCATTGCCACAGGAAGTCGTTATGGCAAACTCTATACCTGCATTTAAAGGGGGCTTAGATGCTTTCCTTGCGTTGAATGACATCCATGGCTACAATTACTAGGTAATGCCAATGATGTTAATCCAGGGATTTTATGATCAACAGGGATATGTGAGGGAGCAGGCTGGAGTTGTACTTTGTACTGGTTGAACTCGATGGACGTATGTCTTTTTTCAACCAAAGTAACTATGTAACTATGTAACTATGTAACTATGTATTACTTCAGTCTTAGTCAGAGTTCCTGCTTATGTCATATATCGGTTCATTGCCAATATATACATATGTTAGTCAGACGTTACAAATAGTTTCATTGATAGCTGTAATTGTAATACGCTAGGAAAACATACTTATTGTATATTTATCTGTGTTACGTTCATCTATCTCGATCCTGCTATTTCCTGTCTCTCCTGTCCTGTCTTTGTGAGGCACGCCATCGCCGCAACGCATTGGCTGCCTCATTCCAGTCTGTCTGGTTTTGGACGCTTGCTGTCGCTAAGTAATCGCTAGCTAGCAAGCGTTCATTCTATCTACCTGTCCTGATCTCCTCAGTCCTGGTTTATGCGCTCAGCGCTACCTTGCGCTGAGACGTTATTACGAAAGTGTTTGTGGCTGTTCAGATCTGCACCGGCTCTGTGCACCACAATCTCCTATTGGAGTCAGTCCTCTCCTCCACTAAACTGGGGATATCCTGATCCCTTGTGCTGGTGTGTGTACCTCCTTCACGTCAGCTTATGTGTTGTATGCTGACTGTGGAGATTACACCCCCAAGCTTAACAATAGCTACAGTAAATCCTACCCTCAATAAATTACAGTTTTTGCCTCTGATATTTAACATGAAAAGTAGGAAAATGTTTACACAGCTACTTAGACATTATTTGCACACTGTCATTTTAGAACAGTTGGATATCGATAGTATTCCTTTAAGTGTAAAATGGCTCTTAGGGTCTATTTCCACTAGCATATTGCATTCCACATACATTTTTCTGTATGTGGATTTCTGTATTTTCTTCCATGAATGTTAATGTGGAAATCTGTATTCCGCTATCAATCATTATATTGGAAATGGATGTGTGCTGCAGAAATCTGTAGCATGCAATCCATATTTTTTTCTGCATCGCACCACAGTTTTAATGCAGATAATTGCATTGCAAATGTGCGCTTAGTGGAAATGGAACCTAATTATTACATTTTGCAAGGACAGTGTTTACCTTAACGTGAACCTCCGGACTAAAAATCTGCTCAGCAGAACTGAAAAGGCTTGGTGTTTTTTTAACAGTTTCACACCATCAGAACTTTATTTTTCTTACCAAAGCATCATTTTTAGCTGCGTTTTTAGCTAAGCTCCGACCCATCAAAGAAAACTGCCCGGGCTTTTTTTCCCTGATGCTGTGCAACGCATTATGGGATTTCCTATGTTGTTATTCATGTTGCCTAGCAACTGGGAAGGGTGATCAGCACACAGGACAGTTGGAACTGTGTCTCATGCTCCCTGTCACCTCCTTTCAACCAAAAAGATGACGGTCCTCATGAAATCAAACATTTGCCTGTTCTTTTAAAACAGGATGGGTAAGAGATTATATTACCTATCTATTTTAATAACTTAATGACAGTATGTTTGTTTAGGCTGAAGTTCCTCTTTAAAGTGGAGCTGTCAATCATACTATCTTAGAAACATAACACATATACTGTATAAGAAGAGAAATACTTGCTCTACTTACATAACGTATGTATTGCACTGTCCACATTTTGATTTTAGTGATTTTTCTATAGTAAAAAAAGAGAAAATCCTTCTTAACATTTTCCATTTTGTTTGTGTCTATCTTTAAGCCAATCCTGACATCATTTCCTCCCTTACGCTGTCTGTGTATGTTTTGCTCGCCCTCCTCCCAGTCTTCAGACACTCCCACCCAGCTCTGCAGTAGAAAGCGCTTTGAGAAATATTGGCCAATCAGGGAGGAACAGAGGTGTGGGAGGGGAAAACATGAGGGAAGAGACAGCCAATCAGGCTGCATTAGTTATGTCTGAGTGGAAAGTAAAGAAGAAAAAAAAGAAAACCCAACATGCCCTGCAACTTCCTTTGTGCGGCAGATGTACCTGTCAGGATCTCTCCTGTAGCATGTTCTGTCGGTTACAGTGGAACTGCAACTGGGCAGTTCTGACTTATCTGCTTGCATTCGGTTGGGCATTCACAATAAGTCTCATTGGCCTCAATTCACTAAGATCATGCTGGAGATAATAAGGCAAGAGAAAACTTACCTCCACATAAGAGAGAGTTATCTTATCTCTTCATTCCTTAAGTTACCTCCTCTGTAGTTAAGTTACCTCCTCTGTAGTTAAGTTACCTCCTCTGTCGTTATTTTACCTCCTCTGTAGTTAATTTACCTCCTCTGTAGTTATTTTCACATGCAGTTAATAAACAGCCTGTCTTTAACTCTGGAGTTATTTTAAGGATTGAAGAGTTAACTTAAAGACAGAAGAGTTAACTTTAGGTCTGCCTGAGGTAAAATGTTTCCGGAATACTACATGCCTTATCACCATGGTAACAACTCTAGAAGAGTTATTAAAGACAGGAGAAAAGCTTAGTGAATTGAGGCCATTGTCATTTGCAATCACTCTGCAGTTCAGAGCAGCTCAGGATGCTATCATGACTCCTCCTATTGCTTGCTGCAGTTGAACTGCATGCATGTTGTTGCATAATATTGCATGTATTTGTTATGAGAGTCCTTTACCTAGCAGCTTGTAATCAAGCTGGCTCAGGATTGAGTAATTACCATTCAGCTGAGTGGGAATTTGCATGCCTGCATCCATTGGCTAATGTCGACATAAAAGTCTGCCTCCCATTTCAGACTCCACCCGACATAGCGTACAGCTCCCTGAGATGTTGCTGGGTCATTCATGTGAATTGTATATTGCATTGTTTAACCTTGTTTCTTGCTTGGACGTTTGAGGTATCCGCAGAGATACAGTGAAGTCCTTCTGATCATGATAGCTTGGATTCTGCCATCACCACGTTGGTGACTGGTAGTATTCCTTCTTGCCTTGTGCCTAAGGACGTAACTAAAGCAGCAGTTGCTATTAGTTACGCTCCTACCTGTTAGTCTTGTCTATGTCAGTGTGAATGTTTGCCATCACTGGGGCAGCAACTAGATTGGCAAAGCATTCTGTCTCTCTGTCTATTGTTTGTCTTGTTACTCAGCCTGAGGATTAGTGCGGCATCGCACTAAGCAGCCATTGTGTATTAGTGCGACTTTCATTACTCAATTCATGTATTGAAATGCGACTGCCAGACTGATTTACATACGACCTTAGCTTTACTGACCATTCTCTCGCCTAATCCTTGTACCGCAGCCATCTGATCTAACGTGTATGACCTTAGCCTGTTACCGACTCTGATTCTGTCTAGTCCACTGTACCACTGCCATCTGATCTATCGTGTATGACCCTAGCCTGTTACCGACTACGTCTGTTGTGTATTGTATAACATAGCATCTAGCGTGATAGGCGGCCCAGAGCTGCAGTAGCTCTGGGCAATCTTGCTCCCTTGTTCATTACTCCTGTGGCCATCTGTGTAGCCTCTTCCATTACCCAGCTACATAGTCTTGAACACACACGCTGACTCAGAAAGTACACCCCCAAGCTTTACAGTACCAAATAAGAGCCAGGGGAACTGGAGAATGTTTTGAGGAGAAGAAAAATGCCTGGTTAGCATCCTTATTATGTGTTTATCACATAAAAGTAAAGAATTGATTTTACGCCAGACTGTTACTCTTTAAGAACTAAGCAGCATGTTACCTAGAGTGAACATCTTATAGCCGTATAACTTTTACCTCTCCATCATCATTATTATTATTATTTTTTTTGGAGGGGGGGGGGATCAGTGGAGATTATTTTAGTTAATTTTGCTCACAAATGTGTGTTGCCTTAAAAAAAAAAAGTAAAAGAATAGTATAGCAAAAAAGACTTTGTGTGCACACAATTATTCTCTCACTAAGACATATCTTTTGGGAATGCCCAACAGTTCAGGTACATTGGGTTAAAATTAAAAACAGTATAAATAGTTTATGTTCATGCACGGTAGACCTAGAGCCGCAACATGCTCTACTGCTGGCATCTAACAATAGTGTTCCCAAAAAATGGAGACGTATTTACTATGTGTTGATATGTGCACTGTTATGGGCAATTGCCAGAAACTGAAAACAGACTACTGTTTCTGTTTGAAAAACAAACAAACAAAAGGACACAACTTGTCAAAGTACAATAATAGTTACAATGCAAACTCGTATGGGGTATGGGCTATGCCCCAGAAGACTGTGTGGACATTGAGCTCCAGGAGTGATTCAGAAGAAAAAGACCCAGCATGTAATTACAACTTGATATTAGAAGAGGATCCATAAAATTAGAAATTTACACTGAATTTGCTCTTAAAAAATACAAACTAAAAAAGAGAGATAAATCATGAGTTAATTCAGTTGAGGGAAGCTAAATTGTGTGTTAGTATAAGGGCCCATACACAATTAACTTTTTCTCCTGCATAATCCCCTTGGAGATAATGTTCATCTTCTCTTTAAAAAGATTTTCAGCATTTTACATTAAAAAAGTACCCCAAAGTTGGTAAAAAAGTACTTTCAAAATTATTTTGCATATATTCTTGCTTGCTGGTAGTTTAAATGGCATTTTATGACAAAGTGTGAACATATCACACAGGTGACAGCTCAGGAGAAATAAGGAAATTGCACATGGAGTGAGATAACTTAGCAGAAAAGGTTTGTGTAACATGTCTGGTGCTAAAGGTAGCATATAGCTGCTAGTTCGCATTAGGGGAATTGGAATGTGCAAGTTAACAGGCGTGCTATTTACCATCTTTGCACTGAAAGTAAAGCAACATATTCCTAAGACATGTGAAGGTCTGCTGATGCAGTTGTGTTCCATTTGGCTGTAGTTGCTGTCCAGAGGCCTGAAAAAAAAACACCAATTATTTTCCCCTTGTTGACTTCAATGGTGTTTGGATTCAATAGCTTGTGAATCTTGAACATATTGATCTGTTCAACTGTCTGCAAATTGTATAGTCATATTTGCACAGCACTATTTCTACTCCAACTAGTAGGGTAGGATTCAGGAAAAAAAAGGTTGAATGATCTTAAGTGAGTCAGCCTGGCTATATGGCTGAAATGGTGAAAAGACACATCATTTTGCCATTATTTAGTCCACTTGGGTGAAGAAAAAATATATCAATAGGATTTACCCAAGCAGAATCATAATTTAATGACACAAAGATTCAGAGCGCTTTGGACAAGTCTAAATGTGTTTTTCAAAAGTCTGAATGGTATTTACTATACGCAATAGAAAAAGAAGAACTACGAAACATATATTGCCAGACCTTGATAAAAAAAGAGAAATGCATTTTGCATTTTATGAGAACACTTTGATAGTATTTTTTTTCTTGCCAACTACCTATATCTCTTGTATTGTGAAATTGGCTGCACTTCACATTAAATGATTATTGCTGTGCAGTGATTCTGCCTGGGAAAATATAATACAGTTCTGTCCATCTATGCATGAGGGTGTCCCGTTCTTCTAAAGTGTCCAACACCCTTGTGCCTGCCATGCTAGGAAAATTCTACAGAGGTTAATAGGCTGCTGGAATACTATAGTAACTGATAATAAACAATGAAAATGCAGGCCCTTGATATGTGGCAGGTAGAATGAACAATCAAAATAACAGCTTTTGTAGCTTTGAGCTATTCTGATAAATGTAGTGTTTTACATTTAACAGTAAGTTGACCTTGTGGCAACTTCATTGTATATCTCTTGCACAGGAGATGTTGAGCAGTTGAAGCTAGAATTTGGAATAGCTTAAAGTAGAATGGTAAAAAAACAAACAAACAAAAAAAAAAAAAACCTGAGCCTAATTTAGATTTTTTTTTTTTCAATTAGTTAGCAATCTCTGAGTCTGGGGCTGGGAGGTCTTCTTTGTATTTACATGCAGAAAGTGTGATCTACAAATGTATACACTTAAAGAGGATAGGTAGTCAAAATAACATAATGAATACAAAAAAATGTTTTTTTATTTTTTTTTTACTTACAATTTTCATTTATAAATGATTTAGACAGCGTTTGCCAATTGTAAAATCTTTTCTCATCCTGACTTGCATTCTAAAATGTATTACAGGCGACAACATCTTTATCACTGATGGGTGATCTCATACAGTCAGAATGTTCATTTATTGAGAGCTCTAAATCCAGTAGAAAAGATCTCTGGTTTTATAGAATGCTCTGGGAGGTGGGGGTGTGGGGGATTCTGCATAACAGATTTAGATTGTAAGCTCACAAGGGCAGAGCTCTCTCCTCCTTTTGTGTCTTGGAATTCATTATACATTTTATTCATCATGTTACTTTTCTCACTGTCATTACCAATTTTGTATTGTGTATCAATTCTGTATATTGTCACTGATTATGTATTTTGTATATTGGTATATTCCATTTGTCTGTATTATTATGTACCCCATGTCCGTGTGTCTGTACTTTGTTCAGTGCTACGGAATATGTTGAATTTTAAATTAATAATAATAATAATAATAATAATAAAACAAACAGCAATGGATAAGCCTCAGTAGAAGGGTGGTTCTTCACACCATTGTACAGCAATATATAGCCAAAGGAAGTGTGTCTGATGCAGAAACTAGGGAAATTGCCATAAAAGTGGATATCCTAAATACTTTGCTGCATTCTACTATATGTTGCTATAGTTTTGCTTTGAATCATCTTAGGGGTATGTACAGACAGAGGCAGAGACAGTCTTGTTTTACATCGAATGCTGTGTAAGGCCTATTTCCACTACATGCGGATTCTGGATGTAGAAAACTGACTCCAATGAATGCCTATGGGAAATCTGCATCAGAAAAATTGTGTGTGGTGGAAACAGGCCCTAAAGCGGATCCGAGATGAAAAACTAACTATAACAAGTAACTTGTCTATATATCTTATCTAAAGTTTAGATAGTTTACACAGCAAATCTAGCTGCAAACAGCTTTAATAGAATATGATTATTTCTTCATGTGATACAATGACAGCAGCCATGTTGTTTGTAAACATTACACAGAGGCAGGCTTATCTGCATCTTGAGCAAAAAAAACGAATCCCCCCTCCTCCTCCCTCCTCCCCTCTGCCTCTGAAATCACTGGCTAGTAGTACCTCCCCCTCCTCCTGCCCAGACTGAGCTCCCATGAGCCCTTGCTACTGTCAGGAAGTGCCATGGCTCTCTGAAAACCTGTGGGCATGGCTTGTTTAGTTTATAGGGAATTAGGCTTAGTGCACACCAAAAACCGCTAGCAGATCCGCAAAATGCTAGCAGATTTTGAAACGCTTTTTCTTATTTTTATGCAGCGTTTCAGCTAGCGTTTTGCGGTTTTGTGTAGCGGTTTTGGTGTAGTAGATTTCATGTATTGTTACAGTAAAGCTGTTACTGAACAGCTACTGTAACAAAAAACGCCTGGCAAACCGCTCTGAAGTGCCGTTTTTCAGAGCGGTTTGCATTTTTCCTATACTTAACATTGAGGCAGAAACGCATCCGCAATCCAAAATCTGCAGCAGCCCGGGAGTATGCGTTTCTGCAAAACGCCTCCCGCTCTGGTGTGCACCAGCCCATTGAAATACATTACCCTAGCAGATCCGCACCCGCAAGCGGATCGCAAACTGCAGCCGAACCGCTCTGGTGTGCACTAGGCCATAGAGTATTAAAAAAAAGTATTTGGCTTGAGGAATGCTCTATAAACAATAGGAAAGGAACACAATTATGCAATGAGTAAAAGTTCATCTCAGATCCACTTTAAGAAACCCCCATCATAACATGACAGTTAAAGTCAACTTTTCACTTCCTGTTCTCACAAAATGAATCAAAAAACATACAGAGGAAAAAGTGATGAGTGTACCAGCCACACTTAAGCATAGTGTTTAATAAAAGTATTTATATAGCACATTTTTTATAGTAAACCTCGCTCCATCTTTTACTCTAACAGCTATAATTAATAACCCCCAATTTTGTTTAATCTATCTATTGTTATAACTAAGTCATTTTAGTGTAGAAGACATGATTCCCCAAAATGGACTAGACCTGAATCAAACTAAAAATAAATAAATAAATAAATAAATAAATAAAGGAATGACCCTGAAACTCAAAAGACATCAAAAAGACCTCAGCACAAAACTGTGGAAAAACACAAATCTGGTTTATCTTTCAGGGCAGTTTTCAAAAACCCAAAGGTTAGACGTTCATCTGTACAGATAATAATACACAAGAATAGACAACATGGGAACACAAAGATGACATACTACTCAGGAAGGAGACACTTTTTGTGTCCTAGAGAAAGATGTACTTTGGCACACAAAGTTTAAATCAATCTTAGAACAGCAGCAAAGGTAGAGGAAGGCTACAGTAAAACAAGTCCTATATCCACATAATCCAAAAGACAGTTTGGCATTGGCAAGAAAGAAGCCTCTGTTTCGAAGCCACCATCAAAAAAACCCAGACTGTAGTTTATAAGGGCACATAGGGACAATGGGTTTCTGGAGGAATGCCCTATGGTGTGAAGGCTCTGAGATTGAAATGTTACACCGTAAAGACAATTTTAGGGACATTTTCAAGTGAAAAAACACCCTATTAGCCATCAATAATGGGGGGGGGGGGGGTGCTCGTGTTATGGGTGAGCTTTACACCTTTGACATATATATGTAAAAATCAGTCCAATTTTAAGAACCTGAGTGCTCTTACGTTCTGTGTTCACCTCTGATCCTCAGGCAGGGTTAGTGGTAGCGTCACTGATAACTTTGCTGATAACAGTATTTTTATAGTATGTCACTGGGATTTCTGAGCCCTTTAGACTACAATATGTATGTTTATTACTGGTCTTTGCTAAACATTTTTACAATAGCAGACAATGCCGAGAAGCTTACAAACCTATTTCATATTCCATTTAGTTTTATTTTATTTATGTGTTAGTCTCATTGGGCATGGGATGTTCCCTCTTAGAATTTCTCTTTAATTGACTACAAATCTCTACTAATTTGGGATTATTATTATTTAAAGAGTGCTATTAACTCCCACTGCTCTCTGTCTGCACACTTAGATAATACATACAATATTATATACAAAGATATTTAGAAAAAAATCTTCATTTCTAAATAGTGTTATACAGTGTTATGTATTACAAAAAACTATTAACCCCGTACAGCTATGTATTCATTGCAAAGGGAGCCAGAGCTGGGATATTGCAAGGAAACTAAGTTATTATATTAACTGATAAGTTATGATATTTACTGGGCCACTTGACAAAAGTATAAAAGGCATTTTTTACTAAGCACAAGTTAAAACATTATTAAAAACAACCTCATGAGTGTGATGTGGTTAGGAATACATTTTCTTACACGTATCTGTGATACAATACCCTGAGGGCAATGATCGACTGATGTGTTATAAACAATATGCATAATAAAGTGTCCAGACACTATTTATAATAAAAGCAGCCATGTGTCTGTAAATCGTGTGTGCTAAAAAATGTATTCACAGTAGTATGTCTCTTCTCGATTTCTCTCTTAAAATGAAAATGGAGCTTATTGTTCCAAAATCGAATGTGGGTGTGTGTGTGTGTGTGTGTGTATGTGTGTATAGGTATAACGTGTGTGTGTGTGTGTGTATAGGTATAATGTGTGTGTGTGTGTGTGTGTGTGTGTATATAGGTATAACGTGTGTGTGTGTGTGTGTGTGTGTGTGTATAGGTATAATGTGTGTGTGTGTATAGGTATAATGTGTGTGTGTGTGTGTATGCATATGCATATGCGTGTGTGTGTGTGTGTGTGTGTGTGTGTATATATAGGTATAACATGTGTGTGTGTATAGGTATACTGTGTGTGTATAGGTATAATGTGTGTGTGTGTGTGTGTGTGTGTGTGTGTGTGTGTGTGTGTGTGTGTGTGTGTGTGTATGTATATAGGTATAACGTGTGTGTGTGTGTGTATGTATATAGGTATAACGTGTGTGTGTGTGTGTGTGTGTGTGTATAGGTATAATGTGTCTGTGTGTCTGTGTGTGTATAGGTATAATGTGTGTGTGTGTGTGTGTGTGTGTGTGTGTGTGTGTGTGTGTGTGTGTGTGTGTGTGTGTGTATGTATATAGGTATAACGTGTGTGTGTGTGTGTGTGTATATATATATATAGGTATAACGTGTGTGTGTGTGTGTGTGTGTGTGTGTGTGTGGGTGTCTGTGTGTCTGTGTGTGTATAGGTATAATGTGTCTGTGTGTGTATAGGTATAATGTGTGTGTGTGTGTGTGTGTGTGTGTGTGTGTGTGTGTGTGTGTGTGTGTATGTATATAGCTTTAACGTGTGTGTATGTATATAGGTATAACGTGTGTGTGTGTGTGTGTGTGTGTGTGTGTGTGTGTGTGTGTGTGTGTGTATGTATATAGCTTTAACGTGTGTGTATGTATATAGGTATAACGTGTGTGTGTGTGTGTGTGTGTGTGTGTGTGTGTGTGTGTGTGTGTGTGTATGTATATAGCTTTAACGTGTGTGTATGTATATAGGTATAACGTGTGTGTGTGTGTGTGTGTGTGTGTGTGTGTGTGTGTGTGTGTGTGTGTGTGTGTGTGTGTGTGTGTGTGTGTGTGTGTGTGTGTGTGTGTGTCCCAAACTTTATTTTATGGTCAAGCAGTTCAGTTAATCATTTAGGTCCAATCAAAGCAAAAGAAGCAAGTGTAAAAGATGGGATGTAAAAAAAAAAAAAACTAGAGCATACATACATATTAAAAAACAAACAAACAAACAAACAAACAAACAAAAAAAAACACAGACATGCTATTTATTCTTTATCTTTAGGCATTGCAAAAGCCTCAAACACCATTGCTTTTGATATAAATATCTAAAAAATAATAATTCAACTTAAAAACTGCCATTCCTTTCAATTAGAGGCAGACATAATGATGTTGCTATATCATATACAATTATCTAAAACACTGTGTTGTCCCACCTATTACTGTAAAAAGTAAATACTAATACTAAATGTATTTACTAATGTCGTCATATATTTTTCTTTATATACATTTTCTCTGCCCGTTTTTATAATAAATACCTTTGTAGGAAGGTGAGAGGGATACAGAGGATTTACATATTTATTTCCATTAAACAATGCACATTGCCTGGCTGTCCCGTTTATCATCTGTCTTTAACACTTTTAGCCATAGATCCTAAACAAGTAGGCAGATCAGATAATCTGACGGAAGTCTGCCTGGATTAGCAACATGCTTGTTTTATGTGTTTAAATGAAAGGAGAACAAAAACTGGCACTAAATGCGGCAGGGATGGATGTCATCCATCCCTGCCGCATTTAGTGCCAGTTTTTGTTCTCCTTTCATTTGAATTGTCTGTGTTGTTACACTGTGCACAAATGCAACAAGCTGAAGCAGAGGGCCCAGGAACTTCAGGCACTCAGGAAGCAACAGCCAACGTTTGCAACACCCGCTTGTTGGCAGGTAGATCGGATTGGGTCACTTTTTTCACTGACACAGCAAGCTGCTCTGATGCCAGCAAAGCAGTGGGGGTGAAGATTTTGGAACAGGATATCAGTCGATTGTCAGAAAAGGAGGTCAAACTCTTTTGGACTGTTGCCTCTTTGCAGAGGTATAATGACAAGCAAATTGCATCTCGTGGATTCAGAAATTACAGGGAAGTGAGCGAATACAAGAACGATACCAAATTTGTGGATGATTGGGATCAAGAACATCTAGATCATTCCCTACGGCTGCAAGCAATCGTCCTGAAACGCACAGAAGTTGAGTACCACACTACTGTGGCTGAAATATCAAAAAAGAAAGAGGAGTTTTTGAAATTGTCCGATTCCGCACGTCTACAGAAATTGGAATCCAAAATTGAAAATCGCTTGGTTCCAATACAGGACGATATTAAGGAAAGAAAACTGCGTAAATTCAAACGGGACCAACAAGATTTCAAGGAGGGAAAAATCTTTGATTGGGGACAACCAGCTAAACGACAAAGAAGCAGGAGAAGGAAAACCAATAAAGAGCCTAAGGGGTACAGGACAACAGACTCGGGATCGAATTCTAGTCAGGAAGAGGGTACAGGGGGTCCGAAACCGAAAGGGGGCCCTTCACCTAAACCTATCATTAAAACCCTGAGATGTGTCGAGGTCCCTTTAGAAGAGTCCGACGAGGACGAGGCGGCCGAACCCGCCCACAAGAAAGCATACCTGCGGAAAGTTACCTGGGGCAGGGGAACATATGGGAAGGGCTCTCGCAAGAGGAAGTAGATCACCTCTTGCTAACTGAAAATGCAGACGACCTTCAAGTACTTAATCTATCAGGAGTCCCCCTACCAGATGGGTGTTTGTCGGTGCTCAAGAAAGGTTTAACCTTTTCCCTTACAGCTACATTTGACAAATTCAAGTTTGAAATTGACTGGTACAAAAGCATACGGAAACTTAACATTTTGTTGTGGCAAAAGAAAAAAATCAGATGGGGAAACCATGGAATTAAGACTCAATAGTCACACCACCATCAGTAACCTGGGGTGTTTTGTTCCCAACCTGGAGAGCGCAACCGATCTTGAAGCCCTAAGTAATTTACAGGAACTTTTGGCAGAGAGTGCTATTCTTGAGGCCGATAATGTGGACATGACTGTCAGAGATGAGTTCAGGGCATGCAAATTGGTTAGAGAGTTCTCCACGGCATCGGGATCGGTTGTAGATCTTTTCAACCAACGAGTATTAGCAGACATGCAAGCTTTGATTTTTCCCAAAGATCCACCTAATATCAGTCCAGTAGAGAGACAGGCTCTGGACTGGCTAAAGGAGAATAAAAATGTTGTCCTCAAAAAAGCTGACAAGGGTGGCAACCTTGTCATTATGTCAACTGAATATTATGTAAAGGAAGCCTTAAGACAACTACAGGGTGCAGATCAGTTCTATGTGAGGCTAACCAGTGACCCCACAAGCCAGTTTAAGTCAGCCCTCCAGTCATTGCTGAGACGGGGGGTAGAGGCTGGCTACATCTCTGAACGGATGGGTGGGGACTTGCTACCAGACTTTCCCATCAAGCCGGTCTGGTACTTCCTCCCTAAGGTCCACAAGGACCCCGTCTGCCCCCCCGGGGCGCCCGATTGTGTCAGCCAGGGGATCACTTACTGAACCCTTGTCGAGGTATCGGGATTACACTCTAAGACCCTTCTTGAAGAAGGTCACGACTCACCTGGCTGACACCTTGGACGTCCTGGCGAAGCTAGAGGGGATTGACCTTGGGGAGGGAGTGCAGTTGGCCTCCATTGATGTGGTTAATTTATACACCCGCATTCCACAGAAACTGGGGACCCAGGTGATAGGAGAGATCTTAATGTCCCAGGGAAAGGATGAGAGATGGGTCCAATTCAAATGTGATTGTTTGTATTTTGTCATCTCACATAATGCCTTCCTTTTCAGTGATAAATGGTACTTACAACAGTCAGGTGTTGCCATGGGTACCCCGGTAGCCCCTACTTTTTCTAATCTTTTCCTGTGGCGCTGGGAGAGTGAGGTAATCCTCTGTGAAAACAATCCTTTCAAGGCTTTAATAGGCCATTGGTATCGCTATGTGGACGATGTCTTTCTCACATGGAAGGGCACAAGCGATCAATTTACAACGTTTCTGGAATCCTTGAATTCCAATAGGTTCAATATGCAATTCACGGGCATATTGGGTGGCAACCGTTTAGAGTTTTTGGACCTAGAGATGTACACAGAGGAGGGACGTCTGCTCACCAGGGGCCACAGAAAATCGACTGCCACTAATGCTGTACTATTGAGCACCAGTTACCACCCGGCCCATACTATCAAATCTATCCCCTACAGCCAGTTTGTACGCCTCAAGAGAAATAATTCTAAACGTTGTGATTTCCTGAAACAGAGTCAGGAATTGGCGGTGAGGCTGACTAGTAGGGGATATGACCTTAACAATGTCAATGTAGCTTACAGGAAAGCTGAGTCCCTAGAAAGGAGTAACCTGATCCTTGAAAAGAGTAGGAAACGGACAAATATGAAAACCCAACAGAAATCAAAAGATGAACAAAGATTCACCTGTGTTTTTGACTACTCCCCCATGGCAGAGCGTATCAAGAGTATTGTGTATAAACACTGGCATGTGTTAAGCAATGATCCTCACTTATCGGAATTGGCAACTACTAGACCACTCATTTCCTTTCGGAGGGCTCGAACCATAGGTGATGTCATCACCAATAGTGAGTTCAGAGGGCAACAGAGAGAGTCAAACTGGCTACAGAGGGCAATGCCCGTAGGAGCCTTTAGGTGTGGTAACTGCACACATTGCCATCAGTTCATGTCGGGATGCAGTGTCCGAGTGGGTGGTCAAAATTTTCAAATTAAGGAATTCATCCACTGTCGCACCAAATTCATTGTATACATTATCATCTGCAAGTGCGTCAGTTTTTATGTTGGCCAGACCACCCGGATGCTGTGTACCCGTTTTCAAGAACACTGCAACTCAGTTAAAACTGGGGTGGGAGCAGGCAGATTAATTAGTCATGTTAGAGAGCAGCACAATGGGAATACCAATTGTCTAAAATCTACTGGTATTTTGACTGTAGAGGTCCCACATAGAGGGGGCAATCGGGAACAAAAACTGCTTCAACAAGAAGCAAGAATAATTTCAATCACGAATGCCTGTGGCCCTCTAGGTCTAAATGATAGAAATGAGCTCCATTGCCTTCTGAATAAGTATGATTAAGAATCCACGTGTATTGATGCTAACAGCTGTCAGAGTGAGTTTAGACCATTTCTTTCAGTCACTGATATGTTTTTAATGATTCTTCCTTTTTTTATTATCTGCAATTAATATTATGTTTATAATTGTTTGCAGGTGGCCAAATGATCCGCTGGTTTATACTGCTGCCCTGGAACACTAGCGACAGAAACCCAATGACACCAATCCTGTGTTGTCACTGAAGCTGGGAGACCTGCTGTGACGTAACAGAGATAAGAGGGGAGTATGTGCGCAGGTACTGGGAAACAGCGGCAAGTCACCATGGCAACGTGACGATCAGGCGTAAGTACGCCTGCGTTACGTACATTCAGCTGCAATAGGCCGGTGGACGCCGCCCTCCAATGACGTCTATTACCACGATTGGATGACAGAGCGGGGAGACCTGCGGCTCGCTGATTGGGCTAGAGCCATCCACGTGTCTGGAGTAGGAGGTGGGCGGATCCACCGTTCTCTACAGCGTGCGTTTCAAGGTGGTTACGACATGGTGGTAAGCGTGATGGCTACTGTATTTAAACTGTTTGTCTCATTTTCGCATTGTCTCTGATGAAGCAAGGTTAATCCTTGCGAAACAGCTGTCAGACAACTTTCCTCCCCCCACTGCTGTAACCTGTGTGTCGACCCGGTCACAATAAAGGGTATTTTTATGCAGCAGTGCCCTTCTCTCTTCCTTGATTGACTTGTTTTATGTGTTTGATTTAGACACTACTGATACCAGAAAGAAAAACAGGCAACTGGAATTGGAAGATCACTGACTGTAAGAGCGATCATTCACAGACAGAAGGCACAGATTTGCCTTAGGAACATGTTCTTTGTGTGCCAATCATTTCTGAGTCATTGAGAGCATATGTGTATGCGCGTGCACGAATGAGAGCATGTGCCCACACATCAGCTTGTGCAAATGCACAAAGACCCACTGGAGTTCATGCAGGCTTGTAATCCTTTGTGCACATTGCAATTGCATGCAGCATTTGGAAATACTCAAGGGTGCGTTTCTCATGTCCATGTAGCTGTACTGACAGCTGCTGAGGGCTTGAGTATAACGTCAAGGAAGCTGAACTGGCTGCATTTCATTTTCACAGGGGAGGGGATAAGGAACACAAATTTATGTTTTTATCTTTACATATTTTCAGTAAAAAAAGGCATTGATTGGCTCAGGAAACATATGTTCCCTTGCACCAATCATGCTGCCTTTAGAGCTGTGGGCACGTGCACAGATGCTCATGCATGCACACTGGAGTGCGTGCACATGCACCAGTACCCATGGTTGAACTTGCGCGATCCTGAGCACCTTGGAGAGATGTACAAGGATGTGATACTCATGTCTGTGCAGCCATGCTGACATGCGACTGAAGGAGTTAACATCTCACTTTGGGAAACTGTACACAAAGATTAAAATGTAGCATAGATATACGTCAACACAAGAAAGCAATAGGAAAGTGGGTCCTGCCTAAACAAGCTTACAACAATTTAAGGGACAAAAATAAACCTTGATCCACGTAAAACCACATACTAACAAAAATACACGTTTAACTGCAAAATGCAGTCCTTCATGCAATGCATTCCATTGCCCAACATGTTGCAAAGAACATGATACTGTGGTCACCACGTTTATTCTGGGTTAATAAGTGCCTTGGCCTTTTCTGTTTTGCAATTTCCCCGTGCTTGTAGTTTTTCCTCCACTGGGACTTCACCATCCACTTTGCTCATATTCTGCTTTTTTCAAAATGGAGAAGTCACTTACCTTATGCCCTGCTTTCTTGATTAATTTTCCATGGGGTACTGACTCCTGTGTTAATATGAATGGAAGCAGAATAGTAACAGATGACCTAGTGTCATCAGAACAGGCCTGAACAGAGCAACACAGAAATATCTGACAAAAGTAAAAAGCATTTACTTTACCAATAATAACCAGAAAGCACTGGATTTCTGATAATATTATTACACCTTAACTACAATAGTATTACATTGTCTTTCAAATGTGGCTTCCATCTTAAAAGTATGCATAACCCCAGGATACCTGCAGATTTACATGATTGCATTGTATAACATTGGAACTGTTTACTAGTCGCATTCCTATACTCTAAAAAAACACACACACACACACAGTGGGCCCAATCCAATTCACTTTTTCTCCTAGGAAAGTTTTATCCTAGGAGATCATTTTTCATCTCTGCTTAACCTCCTTAGCGGTAACCCCGTGCTGGACACGGGGTAAGCCGCCGGGGAAGATTCCTCAGGCCCTGCTGGGCCGATTTGCATAATTTTTTTTTAAACACGCAGCTAGCACTTTGCTAGCTGTGTGTTTGTTGCGATCGCCGCCGCCCGCCGACGATGCGCCGCTACCCGCCGCGATACAGGGCCCCCCCGTATACCCCTTGTGCAGCCTGGCCAATCGCTACCAGGCTGCGCTATGGGGTGGATCGGGATTCCCTGTGACGTCACGACATCGGCGACGTCAATGACGTCACTCCGTTCGTCACCATGGCGATGGGGGAAGCCCTCAAGGAAATCCTGTTCAGAACGGGATTTCCTTATGGGAAAGCGGCGCCGGCGGCGATCGGTTAGTATGGGGGGATGCCGCAGGGAGGGGGGAAGCATGTAGCTAGCGCTAGGCTAGCTACATGCTAAAAAAAAAAGTGAAAAAACACTCCCGCGGCCGCGCAGCCACACTTATCATACCACCAGGGAGGTTAAAATAACTTTTCAGTACTCTGCAATTGAAAAAGCATTTTAAAAGTATTGTCCTCATGGTTGCTGGTAGCTTAGAGCTAGTTCACACTGCAAGAGCTTTTAAAGTGCTTGCTAATGCAATGCTATGGGAGATTTTTATAAAATCACATCGCTCAGGTGAGAACACACACATATCATTACATTAGCAAGAGCTTTTAAAATCACAAAGCACTTGGAAAGAGCTCTTGCTGTGTGATCCAGCCCACAAAAAGCATTTTTGATCAAGTGGGAAAACATCACCTAGGAGAAAACTTAGAAGAAACATAATTGGACCAGGCTCATCGGGTCTTGCTTATCAAGGCAGGAGTTAAAAAAGTGGAACAAAATTGTACATTTGTTTACAACAAATATTAAAAATCATTTTTTTTCATTACCTAGCTGAAACTTTATTGGCTGCCCCAAGTGACCTGTCTTGATAAATCAATCCCATATACAATGAAAAAAAGCTTGTTGGGGCACTTTTAGGGGTTTTCCTACTGGTGATATGTATATTGGTCCAGGGACTAGGCTGGAGGTGAATACCAGAGGTCCAGGGGTCAGTCAAACTCGAGGTCAGGAAAGATCCAGGGGTTCTATATGGGATTGTAACAAATAATCAGTCCCAGACCTATAGCACCAGTAAACAACCTGCAATAATGTGCAATGAGACACTGAATGGTGCAGACCACCCATCAAGAGAGTTGAATGGCTGTGCACGACTGTGCACATATCTACAGCCTCTGGTGATGCCCTGCCGAACATTAGAGGGCAGTGTTGAAGTCACTGCAGGAATGCTGGCAAGGTAATGGCTGTGATAATTGGCTATTTTAACAAGACATGTACTTAAAAACTTAAGGAACAGAGCAGCCTTTATTTGGAAAGGAAAATGACTATAGTAAACAAATGGATACAGATTAGGCTGAAGATATTCTGAAAAACATTATTAACTAGTTCACAATAATATCAGAACTAAAGGTGCTTACTCTCTCAGAAAGATTGTCAGCTGCAGAGATGATTTGATTCCTCAGGCAACAGTTCAAGGCTGAGTGTCATTCAGATGTGTCCAGGCTACAGTCTCATAATGTGTTTTGTTGCTATGGAGACATGGTTCACATGAGTGCAGCATTTAGTGGGAAGGGTGGGGAGGGAAAATGGTCACTGGCTTTGGTTGGGCATTGGTGTCTCCAAAGATCCAGCATGCCAGATCTTTATGCAATATTGGTCACTTGTAGTGTTGGGCGAACATCTAGATGTTCGGGTTCGGGCCGAACAGGCCGAACATGGCCGCGATGTTCGGGTGTTCGACCCGAACTCCGAACATAATGGAAGTCAATGGGGACCCGAACTTTTGTGGTTTGTAAAGCCTCCTTACATGCTACATACCCCAAATTTGCAGGGTATGTGCACCTTGGGAGTGGGTACAAGAGGAAAAAAAAATTAGCAAAAAGAGCTTATAGTTTTTGAGAAAATCGATTTTAAAGTTTCAAAGGGAAAACTGTCTTTTAAATGCGGGAAATGTCTGTTTTCTTTGCACAGGTAACATGTTTTTTGTCGGCATGCAGTCATAAATGTAATACATATAAGAGGTTCCAGGAAAAGGGACCGGTAACGCTAACCCAGCAGCAGCACACGTGATGGAACAGGAGGAGGGTGGCGCAGGAGGAGAAGAAGGCCACGCTTTGTGAGACACAACAACCCCGGCCTTGCATGAGGGCAAGAAGCGTGCGGATAGCAGGCTTTGTACCGCCATGCAGTCATAAATGTAATAAAGATAAGTGGTTCAATAAACAGGGACCACGCGGCAACGCTAACCCAGCAGCAGCAGACGTGATGGAACAGGAGCAGGCGCAGGAGGAGAAGGCCACGCTTTGTGAGACACAACAACCCAGGCCTTGCATGAGGGCAAGAAGCGTGCGGATAGCAGGCTTTGTACCGCCATGCAGTCATAAATGTAATAAAGATAAGTGGTTCAATAAACAGGGACCACGCGGCAACGCTAACCCAGCAGCAGCAGACGTGATGGAACAGGAGGAGGCGCAGGAGGAGAAGGCCACGCTTTGTGAGACACAACAACCCAGGCCTTGCATGAGGGCAAGAAGCGTGCGGATAGCATGCTTTGTACCGCCATGCAGTCATAAATGTAATAAAGATAAGTGGTTCAATAAACAGGGACCACGCGGCAACGCTAACCCAGCAGCAGCAGACGTGATGGAACAGGAGCAGGCGCAGGAGGAGAAGGCCACGCTTTGTGAGACACAACAACCCAGGCCTTGCATGAGGGCAAGAAGCGTGCGGATAGCAGGCTTTGTACCGCCATGCAGTCATAAATGTAATAAAGATAAGTGGTTCAATAAACAGGGACCACGCGGCAACGCTAACCCAGCAGCAGCAGACGTGATGGAACAGGAGGAGGCGCAGGAGGAGAAGGCCACGCTTTGTGAGACACAACAACCCAGGCCTTGCATGAGGGCAAGAAGCGTGCGGATAGCATGCTTTGTACCGCCATGCAGTCATAAATGTAATAAAGATAAGTGGTTCAATAAACAGGGACCACGCGGCAACGCTAAACCAGCAGCAGCAGACGTGATGGAACAGGAGCAGGCGCAGGAGGAGAAGGCCACGCTTTGTGAGACACAACAACCCAGGCCTTGCATGTGGACAAAAAGCGTGCGGATATAGCAGCAATGCTTTTTGCCGCCATGCAGTCATAAATGTAATACAGATGAGAGGTTCAATAAACAGGGCCCGGAAACGCAACACCATCCCAGATGTTCATTGGTCATGTTACTTGGTTGGGGTCCTGGAGTGTTGCGTAGTCATTTCCAATCCAGGATTGATTCATTTTAATTTGAGTCAGACGGTCTGCATTTTCTGTAGAGAGGCGGATACGCCGATCTGTGACGATGCCTCCGGCAGCACTGAAACAGCGTTCCGACATAACGCTGGCTGCCGGGCAAGCCAGCACCTCTATTGCGTACATTGCCAGTTCGTGCCAGGTGTCTAGCTTCGATACCCAATAGTTGAAGGGTGCAGATGGATGGTTCGACACAGCTACGCCATCTGACATGTAGTCCTTGACCATCTTCTCCAGGCGATCGGTGTTGGAGGTGGATCTGCACGCTTGCTGTTCAGTGGGCTGCGGCTGCATGGGTGTCAGAAAATTTTCCCACTCCAAGGACACTGCCGATACCATTCCCTTTTGGGTACTAGCTGCGGCTTGCGTTGTTTGCTGCCCTCCTGGTCGTCCTGGGTTTGCGGAAGTCAGTCTGTCTGCGTACAACTGGCTAGAGGAGGGGGAGGATGTCAATCTCCTCTCTAAAGTCTCCACAAGGGCCTGCCGGTATTCTTCCATTTTGACCTGTCTGACTCTTTCTTCAAGCAGTTTTGGAACATTGTGTTTGTACCGTGGATCCAGAAGGGTATAAACCCAGTAATTGGTGTTGTCCAGAATGCGCACAATGCGTGGGTCACGTTCAATGCAGTCTAGCATGAATTGAGCCATGTGTGCCAGAGTCCTACCAGAATCCTCATCATCCTCTTGTGAGCGTTGTGATAGTTGTTGTGATGCATCATAGTTGTCACCTTCCTCCTGGTCTGCTTCTGCTGACCATTCGCGTTGAATTGTGGAAGTCCAACGTGCACCGCTCTGGCCCTCGTCAGTGGTGGCATGAAATTCCTGCTCCAACTCCAGCTGTTCCTCCTCCTCTTCTTCGTCATAGCTGCTGGGGCCAGCGTTCCCTGAGGCGGATGGCCTGATGTTGGTACCATCACGCTGATCGTTTTCTCCTTCAGATTCCCCCAGTTGCATCATGACAGCTGTTTCCTTGATTTTTAACATCGACCTCTTCAGTAAACACAGCAGTGGTATGGTAATGCTGACTGAAGAGTTGTCACTGCTCACAAGCAACGTGGATTGCTCAAAATTTTGGAGGACTTGGCAGAGGTCCAACATGTTGGCCCAATCGGATCCACAGAAGCTTGGCAGCTGGCCGGATGCGCCTCGGTACTGCGCCGTCATGTACTGGACCACTGCACTCTTCTGCTCGCAAAAGCGGGCTAGCATGTGCAGCGTAGAATTCCAGCGCGTAGGGACATCACTCAGCAAGCGATGGTGGGGGAGATTGAAGCGCTCCTGCATCTTGGCGAGTGCCCCCGAAGCAGTACTGGAATTTCTACAATGTTTGGACACTCGACGCACCTTCAACAGCAGATCGGGCACGCCTGGGTATGTCCTCAGGAACCGCTGAACTACTAGGTTCATCACGTGCGCCAGGCAAGGGATGTGTGTCAGCTTAGCCAACCTTAAAGCGCGAATGAGATTACTCCCATTATCACACACAACCATGCCCGGTTTCAGGTCCAGCGGTGCCAGCCACAAATCCGTCTGTTCCTTTATTCCCCTCCAAATTTCCTCCCCTGTGTGCTGCTTATCCCCAAGGCAGATTAGCTTCAGCAACGCTTGCTGACGCATGCCAACAGCTGTGCTGTACTGCTTCCACGATCCTACTGCTGCTGGGTTAGCGTTTCCGGATGAGGTACAGCTTTGAGATGCGTTGGAGGAGAAGGAGTCAGAGAGGTAGGTGCTGCTGTTATCCAGTGGGAGGGACGGCGGTGCAGCTGTTTGTGGCGTGGGCAACACCCGTGCCGTAGCAGGTGAGGAATCGCTGCCAGGCTCCACAAGGTTCACCCAGTGCGCGGTAAGGGAGATGTATCGACCCTGGCCGAACGCACTCGTCCAGGTGTCAGTGGTGAGGTGAACCTTGCAGGCAACGGCATTCTTCAAGCTTCGGGTTATTTTGCTGACCACGTGCTCATGCAACTCAGGCACTGCAGAGCGTGCAAAGTGGTAGCGGCTGGGAACCACGTAACGTGGGATGGCCACTGACATCATGCCCTTGAAGCTGTTTGTCTCCACCAATCGATATGGCAGCATTTCGCAGGCCAGAAGCTTGGCTATGCTGGCTGTTACTGCCACGGCCCGGGGGTCATTTGCTGGCAATTTCCTCTTGCGCTCAAACATCTCCGACACAGACAACTGAACCGTAGCGCTGCACACGGAAGGGCTGTTGGTTGTTGTGTTTGATGAACACTGGGAGACCTCAAGAGCACTACTCCGGAAAGTGACAGTGTCAGCGTCGTCTGATGTTTGTGAATGTTGTGAACCACGCAATGGCTGGGCTACTGCTGCTGCTGAGGCGGGTCTGGTGAACCCAAGGGAGGCAGTGTTGTTTCTGGTACCCTGTCCTGACGCGTTTGCCCAAAGAGTGGGATGTTTGGATAGCATGTGACGGCTCATGCTGGTGGTGGAGAGGTTGTTAATATTTTTCCCCCTGCTCAGGCGGGTCTTGCACACCTTGCAAATCGCCATGGTAACATCCTCAGTGCAGTCTTCAAAGAAAGCCCAGACTTTGGAGCACCTGCCTCCTTGCTGGCGATTTCTGTTTGCTCCTCTTTTGCCTCTCACTTGAACTTCCACGCTTGTGGTGCCTGAAATTGCGCGCCGCCTACCTTGTGGCACAAGGCGAACTCGTGCAGCAGTGTGTTCTTCAACAGACTCATCTGTGCTGCTGCTACGACGGCGATGTTCTCGTTCACAAACAAAATCTGGGTCTCTGTCCACATTGTCCATACCCTCCTCTTCCATCTCCTCAAACTCGTCATATGTCATTGTGGGCCACCGCCGTGGAGTAGAGCTCCCCACAACAACCTCTGCGCAGCACACTCCGACGTCGTCTTCCAGATCTTGTCGGCCGACCTCCTGCAATTGCAACCCCTCCTGCCCAAATTGCTCTGGGATTTGGGTTTCCGAGTCCTCTTCGGACTCGCCTTGTATTTCAGTGCGCGGTGCATTTCCCACAGTTAACGGTTGTGAATCCAGGCACAACATTTCTGGCTGTTCCTCCATTGACCTTTGAAAGGTGGAAGTTTGTTGGGCTGGGAATAGCTCCTGCGAATACCCCATTGTGTCCTGAGGTAATTCATCGGACTGGTTATCTGGCAGTTGTGTGCGTGGTGTCGCTGCCGGTTGTGTCAGCTTTGTGCCCACTGGCTCCTTGTAACTGGCTGAGGACTCGGACCTCGTGCGTGATGTGCTGGTGCTGCTTAACCCACTGCTGGACGCTTGAGAGGTCATCCAAGTAATTATCTGGTCCTGTTCTTTTGGATTTGTGAGGGTTGTTGTCCTGGACAACATGGGCGGTATTGAGTGGGTTTTCTTGGGTGCTCCCCTGTGGCCTGTACGTGAACCGTCAGGGGAAACACCTCTTCCCTTGCCCCTCCCTCTTTCACCGGATTTCTTCCTCATTTCACTTATCCTTACAGTACACGCTGACTGGCAGCAGTACAGTGGCAGTACAGAAATGCTATACAGTACCACTATTCCCAGCAGCGACACAGAGCACAATGCTATACAGTGACGGGTGAGCGGTGTACCACTATTCCCAGCAGACACAGAACAGTACACAGAATGCTATATAGTGTGGCTGAACGAGCGGTGTACCACTATTCCCAGCAGACACAGAACAGTACACAGAATGCTATATAGTGTGGCTGAACGAGCGGTGTACTACTGTTCCCATCAGACACAGAACAGTACACAGAATGCTATATAGTGTGGCTGAACGAGCGGTGTACCACTATTCCCAGCAGACACAGAACAGTACACAGAATGCTATATAGTGTGGCTGAACGAGCGGTGTACTACTGTTCCCAGCAGACACAGAACAGTACACAGAATGCTATATAGTGTGGCTGAACGAGCGGTGTACCACTGTTCCCAGCAGACACAGAACAGTACACAGAATGCTATATAGTGTGGCTGAACGAGCGGTGTACTACTGTTCCCAGCAGACACAGAACAGTACACAGAATGCTATATAGTGTGGCTGAACGAGCGGTGTACCACTGTTCCCAGCAGACACAGAACAGTACACAGAATGCTATATAGTGTGGCTGAACGAGCGGTGTACTACTGTTCCCAGCAGACACAGAACAGTACACAGAATGCTATATAGTGTGGCTGAACGAGCGGTGTACCACTATTCCCAGCAGACACAGAACAGTACACAGAATGCTATATAGTGTGGCTGAACGAGCGGTGTACTACTGTTCCCAGCAGACACAGAACAGTACACAGAATGCTATATAGTGTGGCTGAACGAGTGGTGTACCACTATTCCCAGCAGACACAGAACAGTACACAGAATGCTATATAGTGTGGCTGAACGAGCGGTGTACCACTATTCCCAGCAGACACAGAACAGTACACAGAATGCTATATAGTGTGGCTGAACGAGCGGTGTACTACTGTTCCCATCAGACACAGAACAGTACACAGAATGCTATATAGTGTGGCTGAACGAGCGGTGTACTACTGTTCCCAGCAGACACAGAACAGTACACAGAATGCTATATAGTGTGGCTGAACGAGCGGTGTACTACTGTTCCCAGCAGACACAGAACAGTACACAGAATGCTATATAGTGTGGCTGAACGAGCGGTGTACTACTGTTCCCAGCAGACACAGAACAGTACACAGAATGCTATATAGTGTGGCTGAACGAGCGGTGTACTACTGTTCCCAGCAGACACAGAACAGTACACAGAATGCTATATAGTGTGGCTGAACGAGCGGTGTACTACTGTTCCCAGCAGCGACACACAATGACTGGGGGGGACCCTGGCTAGCGTGG
This sequence comes from Hyperolius riggenbachi, assembly GCF_040937935.1. Lineage (NCBI taxonomy): Eukaryota > Metazoa > Chordata > Amphibia > Anura > Hyperoliidae > Hyperolius > Hyperolius riggenbachi. Next base: position 280,981,979 of record NC_090651.1, read on the forward strand.
CTGGAGCGCGAACTACCCTGCCTGCCTACCCAAAGCTAAACCCACAGACAAATGGCGGAGATATGACGTGGTTCGGGTATTTATTTACCCGAACCACGTGACAGTTCGGCCAATCAGAGCGCGTTCGGGTCCGAACCACGTGACCCGTTCGGCCAATCACAGCGCTAGCCGAACGTTCGGGGAACGTTCGGCCATGCGCTCTTAGTTCGGCCATATGGCCGAACGGTTTGGCCGAGCACCGTCAGGTGTTCGGCCGAACTCGAACATCACCCGAACAGGGTGATGTTCTGCAGAACCCGAACAGTGGCGAACACTGTTCGCCCAACACTAGTCACTTGCACACATGCTAGATTCTTGTTCAAGATGACCTTGAAGTGTAATCTAAGGCCTGTACCTGGCTTTAGTTAAAATAAAATCATAATGTGTGACTGGAGGTCTACTTTAACTTAACTTAACCACTTAAGCCTATCTGGATGAGTATTTTTGTCCAGATAGGTGCAGCTAAAGGCAAACTGGAAGAGAATTCTCGTCCAGTTTGAAAACAGCAGAACCGGCGGTTTTCCGTGCCGGAAAACCGGCACGGAAGAGAAAGAAAGCTTCTCTGAACCAATCGCAATGCCTGTGATGAAATGACATGACCCTGATCAGAGGCCGTGCCCATTCATACCAATGTAACATTTTTTATTTACTTCATAAAACGTTAAATCACTTCCTTGTAATCCAAGGAGTGTGAAGTGAAATTGCCCTGCACAGATTTTGTATTAAAAAAAAAAAAAGAACAGTAAATATTCTCATGATATATATTAAAAAAAGATAAGTCCCTGTGCAGCTATTAATGGATTTTTATTTTTTTTAATTGTTTGCTTGGTAACTGGAGGAGAGGCAAGGGGGCTTTGGAAGTGATTTAATTATATTTGTTCTAGTAGATAAGGGCTTACAATTGATGGGACACGCAAAAATAAAACACACACAGAAAAAATACACATTTATTTCCAAATAATACGGTATATTGTCGCCATACATTGTACTAAGAACATAATGTAATTGTTGTGATAGCCAAGAGTAATGGGCAAATACAATTGTGTTTTTATTTTTAGTAGCATTGCTTATTTTAAATCTATAGGGGGTCAAATTAGTGTTGGGCGAACACCTAGATGTTCGGGTTCGCGAACGTTCGCCGAACATCGCCGCGATGTTCGGGTGTTCGCGCCGAACTCCGAACATAATGGAAGTCAATGGGGACCCGAACTTTCGTGCTTTGTAAAGCTTCCTTACATGCTACATACCCCAAATTTGCAGGGTATGTGCACCTTGCGAGTGGGTACAAGAGGAAAAAAAATATTTGAAAAAGAGCTTATAGTTTTTGAGAAAATTGATTGTAAAGTTTCAAAGGAAAAACTGTCTTTTAAATGTGGAAAATGTCATGTTTCTTTGCACAGGTAACATGCTTTTTGTCGCCATGCAGTCATAAATGTAATACAGAGAAGAGGTTCCAGGAAAAGGGACCGGTAACGCTAACCCAGCACAAGCAACAGAACACGTGATGGAACAGGAGGAGGTGCAGGAGGAGAAGGCCACGCTTTTTGAGACACAACATCCCAGGCCTTGCATGAGGACAAATAGCGTGCGGATATAGCAATGCTTTTTGCCGCCATGCAGTTATAAATGTAATAAAGATGAGAGGTTCAATAAACAGGGACCGGAAATGCTAACCCAGCAGCAGCAGCACACGTGAGGGAACAGGAGGAGCCACAGGAGGAGAAGGCCACGCTTTTTGAGACACAACATCCCAGGCCTTGCATGAGGACAAATAGCGTGCGGATATAGCAATGCTTTTTGCCGCCATGCAGTCATAAATGTAATAAAGATGAGAGGTTCAATAAACAGGAACCGGAAACGCTAACCCATCACAGATGGTCATTGTTCATGTTACTTGGTTGGGGTCCAGGAGTGTTGCGTAGTCGTTTCCAATCCAGGATTGATTCATTTTAATTTGAGACAGACGGTCTGCATTTTCTGTGGAGAGGCGGATACGCCGATCTGTGACGATGCCTCCGGCAGCACTGAAACAGCGTTCCGACATAATGCTGGCTGCCGGGCAAGCCACCACCTCTATTGCGTACATTGCCAGTTCGTGCCAGGTGTCTAGCTTCGATACCCAATAGTTGAAGGGTGCAGATGGATTGTTCAACACAGCTACGCCATCTGACATGTAGTCCTTGACCATCTTCTCCAGGCGATCGGTGTTGGAGGTGGATCTGCACGCTTGCTGTTCTGTGGGCTGCTGCTGCATGGGTGTCACAAAATTTTCCCACTCCAAGGACACTGCCGATACCATTCCCTTTTGGGCACTAGCTGCGGCTTGTGTTGTTTGCTGCCCTCCTGGTCGTCCTGGGTTTGCGGAAGTCAGTCTGTCGGCGTACAACTGGCTAGAGGAGGGGGAGGATGTCAATCTCCTCTCTAAAGTCTCCACAAGGGCCTGCTGGTATTCTTCCATTTTGACCTGTCTGACTCTTTCTTCAAGCAGTTCTGGAACATTGTGTTTGTACCGTGGATCCAGAAGGGTATAAACCCAGTAATTGGTGTTGTCCAGAATGCGCACAATGCGTGGGTCGCGTTCAATGCAGTCTAGCATGAATTGAGCCATGTGTGCCAGAGTCCTGCCAGAATCCTCATCATCCTCTTGTGAGCGTTGTGATAATTGTTGTGATGCATCATAGTCGTCACCTTCTTCCTGGTCTGCTTCTGCTGACCATTCGCGCTGAATTGTGGAAGTCCAACGTGCACCGCTCTGGCCCTCGTCAGTGGTGCCATGAAATTCCTGCTCCAACTCCAGCTGTTCCTCCTCCTCTTCTTCGTCATAGCTGCTGGGGCCAGCGTTTCCTGATGCGGATGGCCTGATGTTGGTACCATCACGCTGATCGTTTTCTCCTTCAGATTCCCCCAGTTGCATCATGACAGCTGTTTCCTTGATTTTCAACATTGACCTCTTCAGTAAACACAGCAGTGGTATGGTAATGCTGACTGAAGAGTTGTCACTGCTCACAAGCAACGTGGATTGCTCAAAATTTTGGAGGTCTTGGCAGAGGTCCAACATGTTGGCCCAATCGGATCCACAGAAGCTTGGCAGCTGTCCGGATGCGCCTCGGTACTGCGCCGTCATGTACTGGACCACTGCACTCTTCTGCTCGCAAAAGCGGGCTAGCATGTGCAGCGTAGAATTCCAGCGCATAGGGACATCACACAGCAAGCGATGGTGGGGGAGATTGAAGCGCTCCTGCATCTTGGCGAGTGCCCCCAAAGCAGTACTGGAATTTCTGCAATGTTTGGCCACTCGTCGCACCTTCAACAGAAGATCGGCCACGCCTGGGTATGTCCTCAGGAACCGCTGAACTACTAGGTTCATCACGTGCGCCAGGCAAGGGATGTGTGTCAGCTTAGCCAACCTTAAAGCACGAATGAGATTACTCCCATTATCACACACAACCATGCCCGGTTTCAGGTCCAGCGGTGCCAGCCACAAATCCGTCTGTTCCTTTATTCCCCTCCAAATTTCCTCCCCTGTGTGCTGCTTATCCCCAAGGCAGATCAGCTTCAGCAACGCTTGCTGACGCATGCCAACAGCTGTGCTGCACTACTTCCACGATCCTACTGCTGCTGGGTTAGCGTTTCCGGATGAGGTACAGCTTTGAGATGCGTTGGAGGAGAAGGAGTCAGAGAGGTAGGTGCTGCTGTTGTTATCCAGTGGTAGGGACGGCGGTGCAGCTGTTTGCGGGCATGGGCAACACCCGCGCCGTAGCAGGTGAGGAATCGCTGCCAGGCTCCACAAGGTTCACCCAGTGCGCGGTAAGGGAGATGTATCGACCCTGGCCGAACGCACTCGTCCAGGTGTCAGTGGTGAGGTGAACCTTGCAGGCAACGGCATTCTTCAAGCTTCGGGTTATTTTGCTGACCACGTGCTCATGCAACTCAGGCACTGCAGAGCGCGCAAAGTGGTAGCGGCTGGGAACCACGTAACGTGGGATGGCCACTGACATCATGCCCTTGAAGCTGTTTGTCTCCACCACTCGATATGGCAGCATTTCGCAGGCCAGAAGCTTGGCTATGCTGGCTGTTACTGCCACAGCCCGGGGGTCATTTGCTGGCAATTTCCTCTTGCGATCAAACATCTCCGAGACAGACAACTGAATCGTAGGGCTGCACACTGAAGAGCTGTTGGTTGTTGTGTTTGATGAACACTGGGAGACTTTAAGAGCACTACTCCGGAAAGTGACAGTGTCAGCGTCTGATGTTTGTGAATGTTGTGAACCACGCAATGGCTGGGCTACTGCTGCTGCTGAGGCGGGTCTGGTGGTGAGTCTGGTGACCCCAAGGGAGGCGGTGTTGCTGGTACCCTGTCCTGCCGCGTTTGCCCACAGAGTGGGATGTTTGGATAGCATGTGGCGGCTCATGCTGGTGGTGGAGAGGTTGTTAATACTTTTCCCCCTGCTCAGGCGGGTCTTGCACACCTTGCAAATCGCCATAGTACCATCCTCAGTGCAGTCTTCAAAGAAAGCCCAGACTTTGGAGCACCTGCCTTGCTGGTGATTTCTGTTTGCGCCTCTTTTGCCTCTCACTTGAACTTCCACGCTTGTGGTGCCTGAAATTGCGCGCCGCCTACCTTGTGGCACAAGGCGAACTCGTGCAGCAGTGGGTTCTTCAACAGACTCATCTGTGCTGCTACTACGACGGCGATGTTCTCGTTCACAAACAAAATCTGGGTCTCTGTCCACATTGTCCATACCCTCCTCTTCCATCTCCTGAAACTCGTCATATGTCATTGTGGGGGGCCGCCGCCGTGGAGTAGAGCTCCCCAGAACAACCTCTGCGCAGCTCACTCCAAAGTCGTCTTCCAGATCTTGTCGGCCGACCTCCTGCAATTGCAACCCCTCCTGCCCAACTTGCTCTGGGATTTGGGTTTCCGAGTCCTCCTTGGACTCGCCTTGTATTTCAGTGCATTTCCCACAGTTAATGGTTGTGAATCCGGGCACAACATTTCTGGCTGTTCCTGCATTGACCTTTGAAAGGTGGAAGTTTGTTGGGCTGGGAATAGCTCCTGCGAATACCCCATTGTGTCCTGAGGTAATTCATCGGACTGGTTATCTGGCAGTTGTGTGCGTGGTGTTGCTGCCGGTTGTGTCAGCTTTGTGCCCACTGGCTCCTTGTAACTGGCTGAGGACTCGGACCTCGTGCGTGATGTGCTGGTGCTGCTTAACCCACTGCTGGACGCTTAAAAAGGTCATCCAAGTAATTATCTGGTCCTGTTCTTTTGGATTTGTGAGGGTTGTTGTCCTGGACAACATGGGCGGTATTGAGTGGGTTTTCTTGGGTGCTCCCCTGTGGCCTGTACGTGAACCGTCAGGGGAAACACCTCTTCCCTTGCCCCTCCCTCTTTCACCGGATTTCTTCCTCATTTCACTTATCCTTAAAGTACACGCTGACTGGCAGCAGTACAGTGGCAGTACAGAAATGCTATACAGTGGTGGGTGAGCGGTGTATCACTATTCCCAGCAGCGACACAGAGCACAATGCTATACAGTGGCGGGTGAGCGGTGTACCACTATTCCCAGCAGCGACACAGAGCACAATGCTATACAGTGGCGGGTGAGCGGTGTACTACTATTCCCAGCAGACACAGAGTGGCAGTAAACAGAATACTATATAGTGTGGTTGAGCGAGGTACACAGAGTGGCAGTAAACAGAATGCTATATAGTGTGGCTGAGCGAGCGGTGTACTACTATTCCCAGCAGACACAGAACAGTAAACAGAATGCTATATAGTGTGGCTGAGCGGTGTACCACTATTCCCAGCAGCGGCACAGAGCACAATGCTATACAGTGGCGGGTGAGCGGTGTACCACGATTCCCAGCAGCGACACAGAGCACAATGCTATACAGTGGCGGGTGATCGGTGTACCACTATTCCCAGCAGCGACACAGAGCACAATGCTATACAGTGGTGGGTGAGCGGTGTACTACTATTCCCAGCAGACACAGAGTGGCAGTAAACAGAATGCTATATAGTGTGGCTGAGCGAGGTACACAGAGTGGCAGTAAACAGAATGCTATATAGTGTGGCTGAGCGAGCGGTGTACTACTATTCCCAGCAGACACAGAACAGTTAACAGAATGCTATATAGTGTGGCTGAGCGGTGTATCACTATTCCCAGCAGCGACACAGAGCACAATGCTATACAGTGGTGGGTGAGCGGTGTACCACTATTCCCAGCAGCGACACAGAGCACAATGCTATACAGTGGCGGGTGAGCGGTGTACCACTATTCCCAGCAGCGACACAGAGCACAATGCTATACAATGGCGGGTGAGCGGTGTACTACTATTCCCAGCAGACACAGAGTGGCAGTAAACAGAATGCTATATAGTGTGGCTGAGCGAGGTACACAGAGTGGCAGTAAACAGAATGCTATATAGTGTGGCTGAGCGAACAGTGTACTACTATTCCCAGCAGACACAGAGTGGCAGTAAACAGAATGCTATATAGTGTGGCTGAGCGAGGTACACAGAGTGGCAGTAAACAGAATGCTATATAGTGTGGCTGAGCGAGCGGTGTACTACTATTCCCAGCAGCGACACAATGACTGGGGGGACCCTGGCTAGCGTGGCTGGAGCGCGAACTACCCTGCCTGCCTACCCAAAGCTAAACCCACAGATAAATGGCGGAGATATGACGTGGTTCGGGTATTTATTTACCCGAACCACGTGACAGTTCGGCCAATCAGAGCGCGTTCGGGTCCGAACCACGTGACCCGTTCGGCCAATCACAGCGCTAGCCGAACGTTCGGGGAATGTTCGGCCATGTGCTCTTAGTTCGGGCCATGTGGCCAAACGGTTTGGCCGAACACCATCAGGTGTTCGGCCGAACTCGAACATCACCCGAACAGGGTGATGTTTTGCAGAACCCGAACAGTGGCGAACACTGTTCGCCCAACACTAGGTCGAATTGGAGAAATAGTGTATACTAGCCGCCCTGCGGCGTAGCATACGCCGCATAAGAGGGTAGAGGGCAGGATGGGGGTATTGGGCACAGCGGCGGGGAGGGGGGTTGGACCCCCCCTCAACTGTGTCCCCCATGTGCGCGCTACCTCCAGCTTAAGCTCAGCAGGAACCCCCCCTCACCTGGGTCCCCCATGTGCGCTCTACCTCCAGCTTAAGCACAGCAGGAACCCCCCCCTCACCTGGGTCCCCCATGTGCGCTCCCCCTTCTGCTTAAGCACAGTAGCAGCCGCCACTATTAGTAAGAGGCAGCAGGCGGGGATGACTCACCTCTTCCATGTTCCATCGTGCGTTCCACTGTCGTCACTCCCTGCAATGCCTCACCATGTATTGGTGTAATTTGCCTTTTTAAAACAGAAGGAAAGCTGCAATAATTCAGCTATAAGTGAACATTTGTGGTTACCCACAATGCACTGCTATTAAATATGCAAAATACCCCTTTTCCCCCTTTGGTAAGCCAAGCAAGCATCCAGAGCCGCTGGGGTATAGTAAGCATATAGCTTTAAATTTTACACAGTCATATCAAACCCACATGTAGACTGCCTGTTTCAGACTTTTGGTCCTCATCAGTACATGGCAGGGATTGATCCAGCTGTATGAGATAGGGCTTGGACCAGTACAACAGAGTTATGCTTCATACACACTTGAGATAAAAGTCTTTGGAAAAGGCAAGATCACAGACCAATCTTACCACCCTTCATGTAGTATGAGAGCCATACTCTACACAGTCTATTCTATGGAGCTGCACTCCCCATCAGATAAAATCTTTGCAAGATGCTGCACACAAAGATGCCCGTACACACTCAAAAGATCATTATCTGCAAAAGATCTGTTCCTGCAAAATATCCATTCCTGCAAAATGCATTCATAGTCTATGAGATCTGCAGATCATCATACACACTTGGTTTAACAGTGGCGGACACAGGCAGCAGTGGGCCCCTGTGCAAAATATCAATTGTGGGCCCCCCTGACCTTCGCGCGCCGCGGCAAAAAATGGGCGTGGTTAGAACCTGCGGCGCGTAGCGTCGCGGCAAAAAATGGGTGTGGCAATGACCGGATAAGGGCGGAGCTAACTGTAATTTAAAGTGATCCCGGGGTGAGAGTGATATGGAGGCTGCCATATTTATTTCCTTTTAAACAATACTAGTTGCCTGGCGGCCCTGCTGATCTATTTGGCTGCAGTAATAAACTGAATTACACCAGCAACAAGCATGCAGCTTAATCTTCTCAGTTCTGACAATATTGTCAGAAACCCCTGACCTGCTGCATGCTTGTTCAGGGTCTATGGTTGAAAGAATAAGAGGCAGAGGACCAGAACGGCAACCAGGCAACTGGTATTGCTTAAAAGGAGAGAAATATGGCAGCCTCAATATTATTCTCACCTCAGGTTCCCTTGAAAAGTGCAACGCAAAGACAGTGGGCCCAAGTTTTGGTGACCCTTTCCCCAGAAAATTCACAAAATTGTGCAGGTTTTCTCAAGAAAATACACATAATGTGAGCAGATTTTCCCAGAAAATACATTCAATCATGTCGGCAGATTTGCCCAGAAAATACGTGCAATCATGTCGGCAGATTTGCCCAGAAAATACGTGCAATGATGTCGGCAGATATGCCCAGAAAATACGTGCAATGATGTCGGCAGATATGCCCAGAAAATACGTGCAATGATGTCGGCAGATATGCCCAGAAAATACGTGCAATGATGTCGGCAGATATGCCCAGAAAATACGTGCAATGATGTCGGCAGATATGCCCAGAAAATACCTGCAATCATGTCGGCAGATATGCCCAGAAAATACCTGCAATCATGTCGGCAGATATGCCCAGAAAATACCTGCAATCATGTCGGCAGATATGCCCAGAAAATACGTGCAATCATGTCGGCAGATTTGCCCAGAAAACACATGCAATCATGTAGCAAATTTGCCCAGAACATACATGCAATCATGTGGCAGACCTGCCCAGAACATACACGCAATCATGTGGCAGACCTGCCCAGAACATACACCTGCTAGGTAGCCGGGTGAGTAGGTAGGTAGGTAGCCTGGTGGGTAGGTAGCCGGGTAGGTAGCCGGGTGGATGGTTAGGTAGCCGGGTAGGTAGCCGGGTGGGTGGTTAGGTATCCGGGTGGGTAGGTAGCCGGGTGGGTGGGTAGGTAGCCAGGTAGGTAGCCGGGTGGGTGTGTAGGTATCCGGGTGGGTAGGTAGCCGGGTAGGTAGGTAACCGGCAGGGTGGTTAGGTAGCCGGGTGGGTAGCTAGGTACCCGGGTGGGTAGCTAGGTAGCCGGGTGGGTAGCTAGGTAGCCGGGTGGGTGGTTAGGTAGCCGGGTGGGTGGTTAGGTAGCCGGGTGGGTGGTTAGGTAGCCGGGTGGGTAGGTAGCCGGGTGGGTAGGTAGCCGGGTTGGTGGGTAGGTAGCCGGCAGGGTGGTTAGGTAGCCGGCAGGGTGGTTAGGTAGCCGGGTGGGTGGGTAGGTAGCCGGGTGGGTGGGTAGGTAGCCGGGTGGGTGGGTAGGTAGCCGGTTGGGTGGGTAGGTAGCCGGGTGGGTGGGTAGGTAGCCGGGTGGGTGGGTAGGTAGCCGGCAGGGTGGTTAGGTAGCCGGGTGGGTAGCTAGGTAGCCGGGTGGGTAGGTAGCCGGATGGGTGGGTAGGTAGCCGGGTAGGTAGCCGGCAGGGTGGTTAGGTAGCCGGTTGGGTAGCTAGGTAGCCGGGTGGGTAGGTAGCCGGGTGGGTAGGTAGGTAGCCGGCAGGGTGGTTAGGTAGCTGGGTGGGTAGCTAGGTAGCCAGGTGGGTAGGTAGCCGGGTGGGTGGGTAGGTAGCCGGGTAGGTAGCCGGCAGGGTGGTTAGGTAGCCGGGTGGGTAGCTAGGTAGCCGGGTGGGTAGGTAGCCGGGTGGGTGGGTAGGTAGCCGGCAGGGTGGTTAGGTAGCCGGGTGGGTGGTTAGGTAGTGAGGTAGGTAGCCGGGTGGGTGGTTAGGTAGCCGGGTGGGTAGCTAGGTAGCCGGGTGGGTAGGTAGCCGGGTGGGTGGGTAGGTAGCCGGGTAGGTAGCCGGCAGGGTGGTTAGGTAGCCGGGTGGGTGGGTGGGTAGGTAGCCGGCAGGGTGGTTAGGTAGCCGGGTGGGTGGTTAGGTAGTGGGGTAGGTAGCCGGGTGGGTGGTTAGGTAGCCGGGTGGGTAGCTAGGTAGCCGGGTGGGTAGGTAGCCGGGTGGGTGGGTAGGTAGCCGGGTAGGTAGCCGGCAGGGTGGTTAGGTAGCCGGGTGGGTGGGTAGGTAGCCGGCAGGGTGGTTAGGTAGCCGGGTAGGTAGCCAGGTGGGTGGTTAGGTAGCGGGGTAGGTAGCCGTGTGGGTAGCTATCCGGGTGGGGGGCCCGACTTCTATCCTCACTCACTCACCTCGGGGCCCCCCTCCCGGTATGCGCGGCGGCCGGCGGGAGAGCAGAAAATACAGGAAGTCTCCGGCCAGGGCTGCAGCAGACGCTAGAGGCAGCTGCTGCTTAGTTTCCGATATGTCTCCAAGTTAGAGACCAAGCGGCAGCTGCCGCCCTCTAGCGTCTGCTGCAGCCCCGGCCGGAGACTTCCTGTATTTTCCGTTCTCCCTCCGCATGAGGGGGGGGGGGCCCGAGGTGAGGGGGGATGGGGGGCCCGAGGTGAGGGGGGAGGACAGGAGTCGGGGCCCCCCAGGTTAAAAAAAAAAAAAAAATAAAAAAACCTGCAATACTTAATGGGCCCCTGAAGCAGCGGAACTTCAGGGGCCCTCGTGCGGCGGCACGGCCTGCACGGCCATATGTCCGCCACTGGTTTAACAGGCAATCATCTGCAGATCATCTGCAGATCAGATCCACCAGGATGGATTTTCAGATCTGCAGATGATTGCCAGATATGCAGATGAAGTCTGTTAAACCAAGTGTGTATGATGATCTGCAGATCTCATAGACTATGAATGCATTTTGCAGGAATGGATATTTTGCAGGAACAGATCTTTTGCAGATAATGATCTTTTGAGTGTGTGCGGGCATCTTTGTGTGCAGCATCTTGCAAAGATTTTATCTGATGGGGAATTCAGCTCAATAGAATAGACTGTGTAGAGTATGGCTCTCATACTACATGAAGGGTGGTAAGATTGGTCTGTGATCTTGCCTTTTCCAAAGACTTTTATTTCAAGTGTGTATGAAGCATAACCAAGCAGCTCAGGGTGACCCAAACCACTCGGAATGTATAGGTGGATAAATGGACCAAAAAGACCTTCTACTAAAAAAAAATCAAAGCTTGGTGTAATTTGCCTTCCTAAAACAGAAGAAAATCTGCAATAAATCAGCTATAAGTGAATATTTGTGATTACCCACAAAGCACCGCTACTGAATATGCAAATTACTCTTTTTCACCCTTGGTAACTCAAGCAAGCCTATAGCTTTAAGTTTTACACAGCTATATCAAACCCACATGTGACAGCCTATTTCAGACATTTGGTCTTCATCAGTACATGGCAGGGATTGATAAGGCTGTATGAGATAGGGCTTAGACCAGTACAACAGCGTAACCAAGCAGCTCAGAGTGACTCAAACTACTAAGAATGTATAGGAGGATAAATGAGCTTGGTGTAATTTTCCTTCTTAAACCAGAAGGAAATCTGCAATAATTCAGCTATAAGTGAACATTTGTGGTTACCCACAATGCACTGCTACTGAATATGCAAATTATCCCTCTTTGACCTTGGTTTAATATGACACTACTTCTTCTTCTTGCTTGGACCAGCCCCTTCTTCTTGCTTGGACCGGCCCTGGGGGCAGGGCGCTACTTCTTCTTCTTGCTTGAAGGTTGAGGCGCTTACTCTATTATATATATATATATAGATTTTCTTTTTTTGTGTGTGTATTTACCTTCAAAATGCATTGAAAATAAAGTAATTACTGAAAACAAGTATTGCTCTCAAAAAGCTTAATTTGTGGCAAAAAAAAACAAGATATAGATCATTTACGTGTGATCAGTAGTGATAAAGTTATTGGTGAATTGGGGAGGGGCGCTGACAGGGGAAAATTGCTTCCGTCCTGAAGGTGAAAACACCTGCGGGCTAAAGTGGTTAAAATAAAACTTTACTAAAGCAGTAAAATAGTTGTATTATTTGCTTTTTATGGATGCATTGAAAAAAAATTAAACAAAAGAAAAAGGACAAATAAACATAACAACAGTTATACACATAAGATCTCATAAAATGTTCATGGATCACATTCATATTGCACCTTTATCAGGGCATTGCAATCATTAGGTCTCACACATAATGCATAAGCAATGTATAATTTGGAAATGTTTTGCAATTAAACTAAGCTCATTGATATCTGCTTAAATAAAGAGGAGCTGTTAGGTATAAGGTCTCAGAGAAAATAAACACATATATCAGTAGCTAAAGATTGGCTGTACTTACATTACATATGCATTTCACTGTCCACGTTTGGATTTCACAGAATTTGTATATAGTATATGCAGAGATAGATGCTCCTGACAGCTCATGGCAGGCTCCATGTTTTTCTGTCAAATGTGTCGTCATGTCCTGCCTGCTTCCTGATCACAGAAAAGCTGGTACTTGAACAACACAGTGTGCAGTGAATATTAATGAGCCATGTGGCTAGGAACAATAGCTGACTCCTGCAGTGTACTCTGCCCGGAGATTTATCAGTGCTACGCGCTGGACTGATTAGAAGCTGCTGTAACGTCTCATTAGCAGCCGAGGGGAGGGCCCCAGAATGCTTTGCAGTTTAGTATGCAGCTTGCGTCCTTATGGGTCTATAACAGCCTTTAAGATAAGCACACATCAAAGGTAACTGAGATTTTTATCTTCACTAATGGCTTTTGGGCTTCCTTCTAAACTGTTTAACACAGGAGAATAGAGGTTTAAATTAGCTTCTGCAGCCTGACAGTTACTCTTTAAATAACATACACTGCATGCTCTGTTGCCTGGAGAACAAGCTGTTACATGTAAACTTCCTACCTTTGTTTCTTTTTTTAAACATTCTTTATTTTCTTTGCTCACATAAAGTTAAACCTTTTATTGAAATTCAAAAAAAAAATATAGCTTGCTGATTGTAAGAAGCCGGAATAAATGCAGAAAATGGAAGAAATAGAGGTTTACAAAATTGAAAGTGTAAATTAAGTCAGAATGCAAAAGCAAAGAAAGCCAAGAGCAATCTTCTTAGATACCAGTCCTACCAAAACTGCACAACTGCCCTATTCCAACTTGGACTACAGAACAACATATGGCAAAAACTGATGGATCAAATGTAATCCATCACAGTCTATTCTGTTATTACAGTACGTATGTTCTATGCTTTGGATCAGGGGTGTAGCTATAATCATGGGGCCCCTGGAAAAACTTTGATGGTGCCTCCTAACTTCCTTTGCGGTAATCCAGAGTCAGGCTCGTAATGCAAATCCGCAGCTCTGATCAGCAATCCCGTCGTGAGTGAGTTATATGCAAGAGGTGCTTCAGATCTCTCTGTGGTATGTTTTTTCCCCTTGTTTTCAGGGTCTAAAAGCTTGTGAAAAATTGCATAGCTATTACACCCTAAGTCTGGAAATAATCATAACTCCAGGGAGGTTAATGTTTGCAGCCTATCCTTTGCCTTTTCTTTGCCTCACAGCCTGGGGGCCCATCTTACAAGGCTCATAAAAGTGTGGCCATCAGGATACACCCATAACATGTGTATCCACAAAAACACCTGGTCTGGAGTGCCCGAGAAAGGGAAGGTTAGTAGTTGGGGCCCCCCTCACACCTCAGGGCTCCTCTGCAGGGGCTGCACCCCCCTAGTTATGCCCCTGCTTTGGATTATGGTCAGCCACTGGGGAAATCTTCAGATGTAACATCTGGTTAGTGGAACACAAGGATGCAAGGATAATGAAATAGTCAATGAAAGAAATTATAAAGGCATGAAGTAGAAGTTTGGTGGTTATTTAAGCTAAGAAGGGTTGTGGAGATGGCAGGGCAAAGAGATGTTATAGATTTTTGGTTTGAAGGAGAAGGCTACATAGAAAGTGACACAAAGACAATGTCCTTAAAAAGGAACTTCAGCCTAAACAAACATACTGTCATTAAGTTACATTAGTTATGTTAATTAAAATAGATAGGTAATCACTAAGGGGCACCAATCGACGGATGCTACTAGGAGGACTATCAACCTGATCAAGTTCTCGGAGTTGAGTCGAAGGCCTTCTCTGTTTCTTACTCTAGATGCAGAGAAGGCCTTTGACCGGGTACATTGGGGATTTATAGAGGCGACATTGGCTAAATTTGGTATCAGTGGCTCCTTCCTCTCAGCCATTATGGCATTGTACTCCTCACCCTCAGCCATGGTTAATGTAGCAGGCTTTTATTCTAAAAAGTTTAGCATATCCAACGGCACCCGCCAAGGATGCCTCTTGTCACCATTAATATTTGTACTCACAATAGAAACTCCAGCAGAGGCAATAAGGACCAATAGCAATATCTTAGGAATAGAACTGCAAGACCAATCCCACAAGATTGGACTCTTTGCCGACGATATCATTGTCTATATAACTGATCCTCTTAAATCCCTACCTCATATTATTAGCACCCTAGATGCATATTCTGCAATTTCATATTACAAAGTAAATGAAACCAAATCTTTAATGCTAGGAATCAATATACCACATTCTTTAAAACAACAAATCTCCTCTATCTGCTCCTTCCACTGGGCAAATAAACCAGTCCCCTACCTAGGCATAAAGATATCCAATTCAGTAAATAAATTATATGAGGACAACTTCCTCCCTCTTCTACTCTCCTTACTCCTTATTTCCCACTGGGGATTTCCCACTGGGGAAATCTTCAGATGTAACATCTGGTTAGTGGAACACAAGGATGCAAGGATAATGAAATAGTCAATGAAAGAAATTATAAAGGCATGAAGTAGAAGTTTGGTGGTTATTTAAGCTAAGAAGGGTTGTGGAGATGGCAGGGCAAAGAGATGTTATAGATTTTTGGTTTGAAGGAGAAGGCTACATAGAAAGTGACACAAAGACAATGTCCTTAAAAAGGAACTTCAGCCTAAACAAACATACTGTCATTAAGTTACATTAGTTATGTTAATTAAAATAGATAGGTAATCACTAAGGGGCACCAATCGACGGATGCTACTAGGAGGACTATCAACCTGATCAAGTTCTCGGAGTTGAGTCGAAGGCCTTCTCTGTTTCTTACTCTAGATGCAGAGAAGGCCTTTGACCGGGTACATTGGGGATTTATAGAGGCGACATTGGCTAAATTTGGTATCAGTGGCTCCTTCCTCTCAGCCATTATGGCATTGTACTCCTCACCCTCAGCCATGGTTAATGTAGCAGGCTTTTATTCTAAAAAGTTTAGCATATCCAACGGCACCCGCCAAGGATGCCTCTTGTCACCATTAATATTTGTACTCACAATAGAAACTCTAGCAGAGGCAATAAGGACCAATAGCAATATCTTAGGAATAGAACTGCAAGACCAATCCCACAAGATTGGACTCTTTGCCGACGATATCATTGTCTATATAACTGATCCTCTTAAATCCCTACCTCATATTATTAGCACCCTAGATGCATATTCTGCAATTTCATATTACAAAGTAAATGAAACCAAATCTTTAATGCTAGGAATCAATATACCACATTCTTTAAAACAACAAATCTCCTCTATCTGCTCCTTCCACTGGGCAAATAAACCAGTCCCCTACCTAGGCATAAAGATATCCAATTCAGTAAATAAATTATATGAGGACAACTTCCTCCCTCTTCTACTCTCCTTACCCAAAGAACTAGAAACCATTGCTAAATTTGAGCTATCTTGGTGTGGCAAAATAGCAGCCTTCCAAATGAAAGTCCTCTCAAGGATCCTATACTTATTCAGAACAATACATATCTCTCTGCCTAATAACTATTTCACTAGACTTAATAAAATAATTGCCAATTTCCTCTGGGGGAAAAAGAAGCACAGAATAGCGCTCACTAACCTAACAATTCCGAAAGCAGCAGGAGGAATAGGGGTTCCTTGTCTAAAGTTCTACTACTACGCTTGTCTCCTGGAAACTTCTAAAGACTGGTGGAAAGAAGAATCCCCCAAAAAATGGGTTAATATTGAAAGAGCCATCTCGCCTAGTAACCCCCTACATCTCCTAACACTCCAATTGCTAAAAGCCCAAATTAATAAATCACCATATCCACCTATCCAAGCTACCTTTAACGCGTGGGCCCACTATATCAAACTCTCTACACCTCAACCAGAAAGGTCCATACTTAAACTACCCATTGAAGCTCTCTCCCTCTTCACACCAAATTTAGGAATAAGAAGATGGATGGAGGCTGGTATTTCCCTAATAGCGGATCTATTCTCACAAGATGACTTCACCCTACTTGACTTTCCAACATTAAGAAACAGGTCCCAACTTCCACCTAGAGAAGTCTTTACCTTCTTACGTATCAAACACTTCCTAACAGAATCTAAAGGCACTCTACCTATAGTATCTAAGCACATCACTTCCTACCTAACCTCACCTATAGAAATTAAAGGAGGTATTTCAATGTGGTATAAAGAACTTCTGAGGAACAGTCACAAACAATTACACAAATACATAAACTCCTGGTCAAATGATCTCCAAACTCCCATAAAACATTCAGATATAATTGCCTCTACCAAAGCTATATCACAATTCTCTTCCTGTATTAATCATAGGGAATCTTTCCATAAAATCCTACAAAAATGGTATCTTACCCCCAAGAGAATGGCAAATTTCTCCTCTAATATATCTCCAGAATGTTGGAGGCACTGTCATAGCACCGGTACACTGCTACACACACTATGGGAATGTCCTAAAATCCGACCCTTCTGGGATTCAATCACCAAGGAGCTTTGTGACATTGTGCAATCCCCGATTGTGATTACGCCTCAATTAGCACTCTTACATATTGGCATAAGGTCCTTTCCCCTAAAATATAGACTATTAGTCTCTCAAATACTATGTGTAGCCAGAAGTCTCATCACTATAAATTGGAACTCAGAAGAAATTCCCACTATCTATCAGCTACGAAATCAAGTAGATTTTAATCTCAGAATGGAACGCTCCACCAGACTTAATAACAACAACAAGGACCCACCATTCCTACTAAACATTGAATGGCCTAACTCTTGTCCCCAA
The DNA here is from genome assembly GCF_040937935.1 of Hyperolius riggenbachi. Taxonomy (NCBI): domain Eukaryota; kingdom Metazoa; phylum Chordata; class Amphibia; order Anura; family Hyperoliidae; genus Hyperolius; species Hyperolius riggenbachi. The sequence goes on from NC_090651.1 coordinate 280,999,202, forward strand.
CGGCCATCCCAAAAATAAGAAAGCCACCCCCAGTGATATGAGCCCAATAATTGGTCATAAATCCTAACATACCTGCCTAAACCTCCCTCCCCCCACAATATATCTTATCCAACTACACCATGGTTTTACCTTATGATACCCCTTGGTACACCACTATCTGTCTATATACAATTCACCTACCCGGTCTTCTATATAACCCTCTAGGCCCTCAGGCTTTAGAATATCATTTATAGCTACAGCTTATTGTTTTATTGTTCTATTGTTTTACTGTTGTATTGTTTTCTATCTAATGCCTACAGCTTACTGTTTACTGTGTACTGTTTAGGCTTATGATATATTATATGCTGTTTGTTTCATGTGCTGTACTTATGACATAACACTCCTACCCTTTATAATAATATGCATGATGACCTAATGGTCAGATGTCATATGTACTTGCTGTTAAGAAAAGAAAACTCAATAAAAATTTAAATATAAAAAAAAAATAGATAGGTAATATAATCTCTTACTCACCCTGTTTTAAAATAACAGGCAAATGTTTGATTTCATGAGGGCAGCCATCTTTTTGGTTGAAAGGAGGTGACAGGGAGCATGAGACACAGTTCCAACTGTCCTATGTCCTGATCACCTCTCTCAGTTGCCAGGCAACAAAAACAACAACAACATAGGAAATCCCATCATGCTTTGCACAGTATCAAGGGAAAAATGCCCGGGCAGTTTGCTTTGATGGGGCGGAGCTAAGCTTCTGTGCAGCTAATAATTAGGCTTAGGTAATAAAAACAAAGTTCTGATGCTGTGAAACTGTTAAAGAAACACCAAGCCTTTTCAGTGCTGCTGAGCAGATTTTTTTTTTGTCTGGAGGTTCACTTTAAGTAGTCTTCAATAACCTGGATTATTATTTTTTTACTGTATCTGCAAGTATGCACCACAGTTGTTGACCTAATGTTGTCCCTCAGAATAATGAAGCCAGAAAGAAACATTCTTAAAAAAGGTCTGCTAAGAATTCAACAGTATAAATCACAGTGCAAATTTGCTGCACAAATACCACAAGATGAATCAAATGCAAATGTATGGCATGTGATGCCCAGATAGTGACAAAACAATATAACGTTGAAGAGAAATCGAGAGCCCAATATGGTGTAGTATGTCAAAATTGATTGGATAAATGAAACAGTGAGATGGTAATACTCACAAACACGGGTTACCACCTAGGTAACCACTCATTAGGCAGGTGAGGAGATTAGACCTGTCCTCACTCAGGATTAAGAAGTCGCTCTCTGTAGATAGGAAGAAAGGGGGTAGATCACCCCTCCACCTGGGGTGGACTCAAATATATTCGTAGGTGAACAGAGGCGCCAGAAGGATAAAAGTACATAACATTTTTTAAAAATTGCTGGGAGGAAGTGGTGGACTCGCCTCCGTTAAAGCAGACACCAAGGACTGTAAACGTATAGATATACACATTTATTGAAAATACCCCAAAGATGCAACGCGTTTCGCGGGCACAGCCCACTTCTTCAGGCAATAAGCAGGGGATAAACAACTGTAAACAAAAGACAGAGGCATAGCTATAAATGTTGCCATAAAAAGATACAAATGGATTATTATTTAGTGTAATAAGAATAGTATTTCAAACATGGGGCTTGATTCACAAAAGAGTGCTAACTGTTAGCACGGCCGTTTTCGCGCGAATTTTCACATTGCGCGCGATCGCGAATTTTCACGCGACACTATAACGTTTCGTTGGTTGCTATGTTCTTTCTTTTGGATTGAAGTAATTGTTCCCTCGGGGTAAATCTCGCCCTTCGCCACGCCTTTCTGATATACTTGTTGGGGTATCCTCTATGCCTAAATCTTTCTGCCAATTTCTCAGCTTCTCGTTCAAAATCTTCATTATTAGTACAGTTGCGTTTAATCCTCAAAAACTGTCCTGTAGGTATTCCGCGTTTAGTTGCCATGGTGTGAAATGAGGAATAGTGTAAGAGGCTGTTGACAGCCGTGGCTTTCCGATATAACGTCGTATTCAGTTGCCCCTCAGACCCTTTGTAGATCTTTATGTCCAAAAAGGAAACTTCACTCTGGGAAACATTGAAAGTAAGGAAGATGTTCAAATCATTATCATTGAGAGTGGCAATAAATTCCTGTAATAGATCAATGCTGTCCTGCCACAAGATGAAGACGTCATCAATGAAACGATGCCACCCCGCGATGGCGGGGTGGAATCGTTCCAACGACGACGTCCACAAAAATTCTCTCTCCCACCAACCCAGAAAGAGGTTGGCCACAGAGGGCGCACATTTGGCCCCCATGGCCACACCCCTTATCTGTAGGTAGTAGACACCATCAAAGAGAAAGAAGTTATGTGTCAATACAAACTCCAACAATTCAAGTAGCCACCGATTTCTCTGCTGGTTCTCATTTGATTCCATACTCAAAAAATATTTAACTGCTTGTAAACCATGTTGGTGTGAGATGTTGGTATAAAGACTTTCTACATCACATGTCACTAAATAATCTCTACCATCTAGTTGTATGTCACTCAGTTTTGTGATAATATCCGCAGAATCACGGATATAAGATCCGAGAGACGTGACATGGGGCTGCAGAAAAAAGTCTATATATGAGCAACATTTTTCATTAAGGCCCCCTATGCCTGCAATTATGGGTCTCCCTGGTGGGTTCTGTTGATCTTTGTGTACTTTGGGCAAGATATAAAAAGTAGGGGTTACCGGTTTCTCAACCCACAAGTAGTCAAACTCCTTTTTAGTTATGATCTTTTCTTCAAAGCCCAGTTGAAGTAGCGCTTTAAGTTCTCCTTGAAAAGCTTTAGTTGGGTTGCCAGAGAGTTTTCTATAAAATCTGGTATCTCTCAATTGCCTGTAAGCTTCTTTCTCATAAAGAACTCTCGGCCACACTACAATATTTCCCCCTTTGTCAGCTTCCCTAATAATGATGTCAGGTCTATTGCCTAGTTCTCTAAGTGCTTCTCTCTCCTCCCTAGTTAGATTGTCCCTCACTCTATGGTTACAGGTAATCTGTTGCAAGTCCCTTGATACCAAATCAAAGAAGACCTGGACCTGGGGGCAAGAATTGAAAGCAGGTAGAAACCTAGAAGCAGGCCTAAAATGGGTATGTTGACTTACCCTAGTGGATTCAATTTGTTCTTCCAGTAACGACATTAGGTCTGAAAATATAGTTTTGTCTTGTTCATCAAGGGTCATTTCTTCCATAGAGGGCACTTGAGATTCTTGGTTGTGATATAGTTTTTTGAGGACTAGTTTCCTACAGAAAAAATAGAGATCTTTGAGTATGTCAAATGGGTCATATCTATTCATTGGCGAGAACGTCAAACCCTTTTTCAAGAGTCCAAGTTCAATATCGGTTAGTGATATGGCGGATAAATTAATCACATTTAATACTTCAGCATCTGTTCTCAAATCACCTGTTACTCCGTCTCCTTTATGTTTCTTTCCCACCTGGCGGGGATCCAGTCTTATCTCTTCAAGTCTTCCCAGGTGTTGGAGTGCACTACTCTCAATATCAGACTCTGTCCACTCACTAGAATCCGACACATAGTCACTAGGTGCTGGTTCTCCCCGTCTCCCTTGGGGTGCCTGAGGTGTGGGTATAGGTCGTCTCGGTTTGCGGGGTTTGTTGGGTTTCCTTGGAAAGTTTTTTCCTCGCATGTTATTCTTATGCCTCCAAAGATATGCCCTGGAGTTTGCATAGTCCTGTCTGTCTCTCTGAAGTTTCTTCTTCTTATTCTCTATCACTTCACTCTCTAGTTTTTTAATATCATTTTTAAGCTGTTCTAAAAATGGTTCTACTAAGGTTCTTTGGTCAAATTTAGTCAGTTGTTTCAGTAAATCCGTATTTTTAATCTTCAAACTAAGCAAAAGTTCTTTGTCCAAGTTAATCAACATCTGGACAATTATGCTTGCACACTTATTGAGGCCATTCTCCCAAGTTTTTTTATTTCTGTCTTCCAATTGCCATGAGGGAAAGATCTGGACCCTCAGACCCCTGGGATAAAAGCCCTCCTCATCATAATGTTGCAAACTTCTGATGTTCCACCACACCTTGACGTAATGGACATGATTGTCCTTGATTGTTTTGCATAAAAGCTTAAAGTCTTCAGGCAGAGATCTATCTACCACTAATTGATCATTCTGGAATACTTCATCAAGTCTGCTACTCCAATCTTGCTCAAAAGCATCAATAAAACTGTATGCCATAATTAAAAGAATGCTGCTCTGAAAAGAGACAAAAGACAGCCTCAAATTAACCATAATTTAAACTCAAAAAGGGACGAGCAAGCAAAAATTATCATTGTACAATCTCAATAACCTATGTAGGTATCAGTAATAGGGGGGGGGAGAGGTCATCGACCTCAAAAACTGATATTTGAAACAAAAAAGAGAAAAATAGCCCCCTCCTTTATAATCTAATAATAATAGGCATTCAAACAGGTATAACTCAAAACACCAAGAATAATGAGAAAGTCTTTATTGATACCAGCTAATAAATTTAAAACCAATTAAAAACAAACAGCCAGACCTGGTACATAAGTCCTAAATTATCAATAATCACATGAGTCTGATGAGAAGTATCAATAATGTGGTTTCTTCTGGTTGCTCCTGTGATAATTGTAACAGAGTCCTATTGATTTAAATAATATTGGTAATAAGGACTTCTGTTTCACAGATAGCTATCCCAGAAGGAACACACAAATAAATAAAATGACTACTACTATCACATCCATCCTGCTGAAGAATAAGGTGCTAGTGCTTAAAGAGAGCTTGGTATGGATTAGGCCGCTCCCTATTGGAATTAAAGTGACAACTGTGCATAGACCACCAATCAATTTCGTGGATAAAAAACACTACAAAAAACACTGCATCATATATACTATAACGTTTTCGCGCGCAAACGCGAATTTTCGCGCGAAAACGTTATCGATTTCGCTGTAAAATTCGCGTTTGCGCACGATAACGTTATCGTTTCGCACGAAAATTCGTGATCGCGCGCAATACGAAAATTCGCGCGAAAACGGCCGTGCTAACAGTTAGCACTCTTTTGTGAATCAAGCCCATAGTGTTTAGTGATATGTTATAGTAGGGGGGTGATTGCAAGGAATGGGTCAGTGTAAACTACATAATGTGTATAGAGGAATGGACTAGATAACAGTGGTAAAAGGTAGTTAGTAAATCAGATTAAGTTGGTATCAAATTGACCGCTTTAGGTATATTTCAGTAGAAGGTAGGGAATGGAATAAGTTGTAGCTGGCAAGAGAGAAAAAAAGGCATGTGTAGTGGTTAAAAATAAAGATAAAGACTTACCAGCAATTCAGTTATAGCAAGCAGAGCACCTCTGTACTGTTGTGAGGTCGCTTTCTGCTTTAAATGTGTTAATGCTGGCAGCTCTGGCCTATCCAGAAGCTGCTCCAGTGTGGGTGGGTGGAGTCAGTGGCCATGGTGACAGAGAGTCCTCCAATCAGCTGCTGCCAGCTGTAAGGAGTAGATTGGTGTGCATGTGGTCTTACATAATATGCATGCTTTCTCTGCATGCACAGGGCGGTGTTGTCAGTGGGTGGAGTAAGTGGCCATGGTGACAGAGAATCCTCCAATCAGCTGCTGCCAGCTTTAAGGAGTAGATTGGTGTGCATGTGGTCTTACATAACATGCATGCTTTCTCTGCATGCACAGGGCGGTGTTGTCAGTGGGTGGAGTCAGTGGCCATGGGGACAGAGAGTCCTCCAATCAGCTGCTGCCAGCTGTACATAACATGCATGCTTTCTCTGCATGCACAGGGCAGTGTTTAGAAAGGGAACATGGAGCACAGTGGTGTGTTTGCTGCCATCTAGTGGTTCAAAAGAACAAGTACAGTGAAGAGACTTCAAATGTCATTATACATGCTGAAAGATAATGAAGATAAAAGCATGAACAATGTCCGACTTTTTACAATTGGTAAATAAAATAGTGTATACTTCTGAAATAATAATAATAATAATAACAATAATAATAATAATAATAATAATAATAATAATAATAATAATAATAATAATAATAAAATATAAAAATATAATAAAGATTATAAAAAAAAAAATTATAATAAAAAATAATGTGAATATGACATGAAGATATAAGCATAAAATCGAAGGTCACATAAAAAACATAAAAACAATTGTAATATATCCAAAATATGAGGAGGCCATTGGCAAAAATTGTCCAGGCCTGGTAATATATAGTGTATAATCCCGTCTACGGTTTTGATATCGTAGACGAATATTTGCAGCTGTAATAATTATCATTGTTTTAGAAGGATGATAATAATAGTCATAATGAAGATAATAATAAACATCAGTAATAGAAGATAAGATATATATATATACATATATATACATATATATATACACATACATATATATATATATATATATATATATATATATACACATACATACACATATACACACACATATACATAAAAAAGATTTATTTTTTTTCCTTTGGGGGGGGGGGGGGGGGATAAAAGAGAGTGACCAAGATAAAAGCAAAAGCACATTATGTAGTTTACACTGACCCATTCCTTGCAATCACCCCCCTACTATAACATATCACTAAACACTATGTTTGAAATACTATTCTTATTACACTAAATAATAATCCATTTGTATCTTTTTATGGCAACATTTATAGCTATGCCTCTGTCTTTTGTTTACAGTTGTTTATCCCCTGCTTATTGCGTGAAGAAGTGGGCTGTGCCCGCGAAACGCGTTGCATCTTTGGGGTATTTTCAATAAATGTGTATATCTATACATTTCCAGTCCTTGGTGTCTGCTTTAACGGAGGCGAGTCCACCACTTCCTCCCAGCAATTTTTTTAAAATTTTATGTACTTTTATCCTTCTGGCGCCTCTGTTCACCTACGAATATATGACAAAACAATATGTTTCAGTGCAAGGTGTCATCCTTTACTGAGTAAATAACATTCAGCAACAGCAAATACCAGAGACCACTGCTTCGTTTTGAGCTGGGTTAATAGGTGCCTTGGCCTTCCTTGTCCTTAAAATCTTTCTCTGCTTGTGATTTTGCTCCACTGGGACTTGACTCTCAATTCTACTTATGTTCTACATTTTTCAAAATACAGAGGACACTTACCATATGCCCTTTCTCTCTTTGTCTTCTGTGAGGGGCTGACTTCTGTGTAAGTATGAGTGGAAGGTGAACAGTAGTTGAAGACCCATGGTGTTGTGAGATTAGCCCTTGAAACATCGCCAAAGGAATAGGTGTCAGAAATATGTAGTGTTTACTTTATTGATTCCCAGAAAACACTGGGGATATTATTTAACTTAACCTACAATGAACTTTAGTCATTAATATTATATCATCATTACCAATGTTGTATTTTGTGCCAATTCTGTATTTTGTATATTGGTGTGTACCATCGTCTGCATTATTATATACCCCATGTTTGTTTCTTACTCTGTACAGGGCCACAGAATATGTTGGTTTTATAAATTAATGATAATAACAGTATGCATTTAAAAAGTACTATACAGTACAGTGTTATGAGCAGTAGTCTTGTTGGCCATAAGGCTAGTATTTTTGTGCATCAGTTAATTAGATCATTAGAATATTAAACAAATGTATTGTAAACTTGTTAAAACAATCCATGTAAAATAACACATGGCTCTTTGTAAAATACTAAATAACAAACAAGTGATGAGGTCTGCAGATGGATAAAGAAAATATGATACCATCAGCCATATTGGTTCTTCTGGGGTTTGTGTTTGCATCATTCTAATTATTATTATTATTTAGTATTTATTTAGCCCTGACATACATTACACAGCGCTGTACAGTAATATATATATATTGTCTTGTCACTTCTAAAGGTGTAATATTCTGTAGATGTCTATCCTTCCTCCCTCTACATGTGTATTTTGCAATTTATGTATTACAGTCCTCTGCCATAATTAACTTTTCAGACAAAGGTTGTGCTTTAGGCTCAGTGTTCAGCTTTAGGTAATGTATATATTTGACTCAAACATTAACCATTTGCGTAAAAGCAAAAGAATTTAAATATTGCTGAACAGTGTTTTTACTTTTTGTGGGGCATAGAGAGAGTTAATCTGAAGAGGCAGGAGGGAGGGACACTCCAAGGTCTCATGTAGTTCAGGAAAGAAGAGATCAAAAGGGGCAAAAAGTATAACAAGTAGGGAGAAATGGCAGTGCATCCAAAACAGGTTGCATTTAAATAACTTAACAGCAGGAAGGCGTGCAGAGCCTCTTAAAGGCATACATGCACACAATGGCAACTTAAAGAGCAGCTGTCAGCCATACTATGCCAGATAAAAAAAAAAACTACATATACAAGTAGATAAATACAGGCTCTACTTGCATAATAGATGTATTGCACTGTCCACATGTTGATTTCAGTGTATTTTATAAAATAGAAAAAGGTAAATTGAGAGAATGCTGTTTGCTGGCAGGGGCCATCTTTAGTCCCTCCAGCTGATGCCAATGCTGAGGTCACTTCCTCCCTTACTCCCCCCTCCTCCCACACAGCAATAGCATTTGCATGCATTGGAACCCCCCAGCCCTGCTAAAATATCCATAGGTATTCCCCCTGCATTGACTCTCAACCCTGCACATCCCCGCTCGTCCCGCAGCATTACAGCGCTTAGTGGGGAAGAATAAATTCAGCTCCATTGCCTGGAACCAGGTTGAGGAGAGTCTGTGTGCGCGCTGCATATATTCTTCCCCGCTAAGCTCTACAATGCTGCCAGACAGCGCCAAGCGGGGATGCTATAGGGTTGAGTTTCAATGCAGGGAATCCCTGTGAAAATGGTAGCAGGGCCGGGGGGTCCCCTTGTATAAGGAGGTGCCCACATAATGCGGCGGAGATCATGCCTGTCAGCTGGAGTTCGGGGAGGGGGGCAGACGGTGGCAGACTGAGAGACAGCCAATGAGAGGAGTAGGCGGGAGAGTGACACAGGCTGCAGCCAATCAGGCTGAACTAGCTGTGTCTGTGGAGAAGGAGAGGAAAATATAGGAGAACTCCCCACCCCTGCCCCAGCCTGCACTGCTACTTGTGTTTTGTGGCTGAATTCTGCATACTAGAAGAGCTGGGGACATGGGGATTAATAGCTGCAACAAAAAAGTAAGTTTGATTTTGAAATTAGGCATTGCTTTTTCAACATTCATTTTATATGTTCAACAGATAGAAATACAGAATTTTATTTGGTTTTCATGCTTAACAGTTACTTTTTAAACAGGTGCTACAGTTTACACTAATGGAGGATGTAAGCTTCCAAAAGAGTTTGCATTCAAAAAATGTCATGATAGACCCTCCCACTGCAGTGAGGTCATCCTATTGGAAGGGACCCTAACCTCCATTTTAAACTACTACAAAATGACTTCTAAACATTTGTATGACCTGGCTCCAGCTACCCATTAAGTAGAAGAAGACGTGCAGCATGGGACAACATTTTTTGCATCAAAACTATTTTGGAAGCTAACATCCTCCACTAGTGTAAGTTTTAGCACCTGTTGCAGGTGCCATTTAAGAGGTTCTGCACACCTTCTTGCTCTTAAGTCATTCAGATGCAACCCGGTTTTGGATGAACTGCTATTTCTCCCTAATTGTTATACTTTTTGCCCCTTTTGGTCTCTTCTCTCCTGAATTACATGAGACCTTGGAGTGTGACCCCCCCCCCCTTTTTGTCCCCTTTTGCTTTTTTTTGGGTGGGGGGCTGGTTTTCCCCCTTCTTATGTGGGCATATTGCCTCCTGATATTTGCATCTAGTCTGGCGTCTTGACCTACATGATGGGCTCTGATGCTTTGAAACCATCAGTGTGCATCTCTGATTTTATTATGGATGTGTTGAGGGTACGACCAAGGTTACTGCAGTTAATGCGATGTTCATCTGTTCTATTCTATCATAGACATGTAGAGATGGTTGGAACCTCCGATTTTTGGTTCGCAAACCTCAAACGCAAACCTCAGCAAAAGTTTGGTTCGCGCGAACTCCTGCAAACCGCAACAGACTTCAATGGGGAGGCGAACTTCGAAAATTAGAAACATTTATGCTGGCCACAAAAGTGATGGAAATGATGTTTCAAAAGGTCTAACATCTGAGTTTTTGCATGGGGGAGTGGAAAACACACCAAAAGTCCCCGGGAAAAATCTGGATTTGACACACAGCAGCATTTTAAGGGCAGAAATCACATTGCATGCTAAATTTGAGGCCTAAAGTGCTTTAAACATCTTGCATGTGTATACACCAATCAGGTATTGTAATTAGTGAACTGCTTCACACTAACAGACCGAACTCACTGTGTAATGCACCGCACACAGCTGTTTGTATAGAGATGGCCATGCTGGACTGGTGCACACCATGACGAGAGTGCAGGTGATGGCGGCTTTGCAGCTCATATGGTCGCCGGGCTGAGGTAGCTCAATGACAGAACAGTGACTGTCCAGCTCGAATTTGGTCTGTCCACAATGAAGCAACGACCTTGTTATCTTGGGTGTGCCTCCCCCCTCTGAGACACTCATATAGCTGGCGGTCATTGCTTCATTGTGATACGCAAGCCCCTTCACCGAGGCAAGGCAACGATCATGAAGGGGAATTGACACATGTACATTTGTTTTGTTGTTGCAGCTGCAGTGCAGCCAGAAAAATTTGGCAGGCATGTACAGGCACTAGAAAAATTATTATAGCGGGCGCTGCTAGCAGCGGCCTTAAAAATTCAGGAATCCGCCTGGAGTCCTGGACCCTGTTGGTGGTGGCGGAGAAGGCAGTTAAGCGGCCTGCAGGCAGTGATGCTGTGTGTGGGAACTGACTTAGTCTTTGGGCAGGCAGTAGCTCTCCGGGATCCATGTCTCATTCTTTTTGATAAAGGTGAGGTAATGAACACTTTTGTGACCTAGGTGACATCTCTTCTCAGTGACAATGCCTCCAGCTGCGCTGAAGGTCCTTTCTGACAAGACACTTGAGGCAGGGAAAGACAGAAGTTGGGTAGCAAATTGTGACAGCTCTGGCCACAGGTCAAGCCTGCGCACCCAGTAGTCCAGGGGTTCATCGCTGCTCACAGTGTCTACATCCACACTTAAGGCCAGGTAGTCAGCTACCTGCCGGTCCAGGCATTGGTGGAGGGTGAGACGGTGGACTAAAGAATGTCTGCATGTCCGATATCACCATGAGATCACTAGAGCGTCCTGTCCTTGCCTGCGTGGACAAGGGAGGAGGAGGATTACTGGCAGTGGCACCTTTATTGCGTTGTGCTGTGACATCACCCTTAAACGCACTGTAAAGCATAGTTGCCAGCTTGTTCTGCAAGTGCTGCATCCTTTCTGCCTTCTGGTGATTTGAAAACATCTCCGCCACTTTGTGCCTATTCCGAGGGTCTAGTAGCATGGCCACCCAGTACAGCTCATTCCCCTTGAGTTTTTTTTTATACGGGTGTCCCTCAACAGGCTGGACAGCATGAAAGACGCCACCTGCACAAAAATGGATGCAGACGTACTATTTATCTCCTCTTGCTCTTCCTCAGTGATGTCAGCTAAGTTCTTCTCCTCCCCAGCCACGAACAATACCACAGGAAAGTTGAGCAGCACAAGCCCCTTGCGACACCTTCTGCGGTTGTTCTTCCACCTCCTCCTCCTCCAAAAAACCCCACTTTCCTCATCATCTGACTCCTCTTCCTCACATGATTCTTCCTCCTCCCCCCTCTGTGCTGCCTCAGGTGTTGAGGAATCATCTGTTTCTGCTGAGAATTGATCCCACAATCATCCTCCTGTTCCTGTTCCTGTTCCTGTTCCTCCACAGCTTGATCCACCACTCTACGCACGGCACGCTCCAGGAAGAAAGCGTATGGGATCAAGTTGGTGATGGCGCCTTCACTGCGACTCACCATGTTTGTCACCTCATCAAACAGCCGCATGAGCCTGCAGGCATTTCACATGAGTGTACAGTACTTCGGCCAGAACATCTCCATCTCCCCAGAGCATGTCCTTTGACTGTAGTTGTAGAGATACTGTTTGACAACTTTCTCCTGTTGTAGCGGTTGAACATCAGAAGCATTGAATTCCAGTGAGTCGGGCTATCGCAAATCAAGCATCTCACCAGCAATTTGTTTCTCCACTGAATATCGGCAAAGTGTGCCATGGCCGTGTAAGACCGCCTGAAATGCCCACACACCTTCCTGGACTGCTTCAGGATGTCCTGTAAGCCTGGGTACTTGGACACAAATCTCTGAATTATTAGAATCAGCACATGTGCCATGCAGGGTACATGTATCAACTTTCCCAAATTCAAAGCCGAAATGAGATTGCTGCCGTTGTCGCACATCACGTTGCCGATCTCCAGTTGGTATCGGTCAGCCACTGATCCACCTGTTTGTTAAGAGCAGCCAGGAGAGCTGCTCCAGTGTGACTCTCCGCTTTGAGGTAAGACATGTCTAAGATGGCGTGACACCATCGTACCTGGCATGCAGCATAGGCCCTGGGGAGCAGGGGCTGTGTAGCTGGAGAGGAGATTGCAGCACCAGTAGAGTTGAACTGCTACTCAGCCAAGGAGGAGGAGGAGGACAACAGCGAAGAGGAGGTGGCAGCAGGCCTGCCTGCAAGCCGTGGAGGTGTCACAAGTAGGCCCGCTGCACAGCCACGTACTCCCTGCTTGCCAGGTTGACCCAATGGGCTGTGTACGTAATGTATCCGCCATGACCGCGCTTGGCAGACCAGGCATCCGTGGTCAGATGGACCCTTGACCCAACGCTGTGTGCCAGAGATGACACCACTTGCCTTTCAACTTCATGGTACAGTTTTGATATCGCCTTTTTAAATAAATAATTGTGGCCTGGTATCTTCCACTGCGGTATCCCAATGGCCACAAATTTTCGGAAGGCCTCAGAGTCCACCAGCTGGCATGGTAACAGCTGGCGAGCTAACCGTTCCACCAAGCCAGCTGTCTGACGTCAGGCAAGGGGGTGACTGGCAGACATTGGCTTCTTCCGCTTAAAGATCTCATGCACACCTGGCTGCTGCTGTGTGCAGAGGAGCAGGAACCACTCAAGGTGAGAGGCGGAGTGGAGGAGGGTGGCTGTTATTGTGAAGGTGCAAGGGAGAAAGCGGCTGAAGATGATGCACCTGAAGGAGGAAGAGGAGAAGGAGGGTGGCTTTGCTTTTGTGTGCTGCTTTTCCTCAGGTGCTCTTCCCATTGCAGTTTGTGCCTTTTCTCCATGTGCCATCATAAGGCAGTTGTCCCTAAGTAGCTGTTGGCCTTTCTACGGCTCAATTTTTGGTGGCAGAGAGAACAGATGGCATTGCTCTGATCCAAGGCAGACACACAAAAACATGTCCAAACTGCTAAGCGCCCCGGGGGTGATGGCACTTTAGTGGCATCAGCAGCTGACATTGAAGGGCAGGTTGGCTGGCTGTCCATAGGTGGCGATACATGGCGCTGGACACTGCCACCAGCTGTTTCTGAAGACGAGCTCCCCCTGCTTCTTTCAGCAACTCATCTCCTCCTACTCCTCTCTGACTCCCCCTCTGAACTGTCCCTTTGGTCATCTTGTCTCTTAGGATCCCACGTGGCATCCGTATCATCATCACAATCATCATAATCATCCTCCCCAGCTTTGCTTGCCTCAGACACCTCATAAACTGCACCAGCAGCAGGTTCTTCATCATCTTAATTCTCACATGTTGCATCCATAGTGTCGCTAAACTCAGACATACGAGGTGGTGTAACTTGCTTAGCGCCTTCATCTTGTTGTAACAATAATGTCTGTGAATCAGTTAATTCCCCACCAAATAACTCCTGCGAAGTGTCAAATGCAGTGGATGTGGTGCTTGTAGTATCACTGGTGGCTGCGGAAGATGAGGTGTTCTGTGTTAAATAGTCAACCACGTCCTGACAATCTTGGGAGTTATTGGGACGTGCCTTCTGAGCACTATACTTTGGGCCAGGGCCGCACAAAATCACGTCAGCATGACCTCGAACAGACCTGCCAGGTGGCCGGCCTCTGCCTCCGCCTGTTTTGTCCATATGGGGGGGGGGTGAGGTGAAAGGTATGCACTGATTTGACTAATACAATGTGCAGTCACATAGGTGCAGTGAAAGGTGTGCAGTGACTGGTATTACAATACAATGTGCAGCTGTCACACAGGTGCAGTTAACAGGTATGTGTGGTCTGGGATATTACACAGCGTGCGGTCACACAGGCACTGTGAACATTTTTGCAATGACTAGTATTACAAATTTGCAGCTGTCACACACACACAGGTACCATGAACAGGTGCAGTGACTGGTGTATAACACTGCGTGCGGTCATGTAGGTAGGTGCACTGAACAGGTATGCAGTGATTGGTATTACAAATGTGCAGCTGTCACACACACAGGTACCATCAACAGGTGGAATTACACTGCGTATATAACACTGTTTGCAGTCACATAGGTAGGTAGGTGCACTGAATAGGTGGGGATGCAGTGATTGGTATTACAAATGTGCAGCTGTCACACACACACACAGGTACCGTGAACAGGTGCAGCGACTGACTGATATGTAACACTGCGTGTGCTCACATAGTTAGGTAGGTGCACTGAACAGGTGGGTATGCAGTGATTGGTATTACAAATGTGCAGCTGTCACACACACAGGTACCATCAACAGGTGCAGTGACACTGCGTATATAACACTGCTTGTGGTCACGTAGGTAGGTAGGTGCACTGGACAGGTGGGTATGTAGTGATTGGTATTACAAATGTACAGCTGTCACACACACAGGTACCATCAACAGGTGCAGTGACACTGCGTGCGCTCACGTAGGTAGGTAGGTGCACTGAACAGGTGGGTATGCAGTGATTGGTATTACAAATGTGCAGCTGTCACACACGCAGGTACCGTCAACAGGTGCAGTGACACTGCGTGCGCTCACATAGGTAGGTAGGTGCACTGAACAGATGGGCATGCAGTGATTGGTATTACAAATGTGCAGCTGTTACACACACAGATACTGTCAACAGGTGCAGTGACACTGCGTGCGCTCACGTAGGTAGGTAGGTGCACTGAACAGGTGGGTATGCAGTGATTGGTATTACAAATGTGCAGCTATCACACACACAGGTGCCATCAACAGGTGCAGTGACACTGCGTGTGCTCACATAGGTAGGTAGGTGCACTGAACAGGTGGGTATGCAGTGATTGGTATTACAAATGTGCAGCTGTCACACACACAGGTAGTCACTAAATGTGCTGGGAGGAGCGAGGAGAACGCCAGCGCATACCACTAAGGCTGCATCTGAAATGACCACCAGCTCAGTGTGTAGCACCTATATAGACGTTCTACACACTTCGCATTCAATTCAGATGCAAATCATATGCAAATCTGCTACTACTTATCATGCAAACAGGAAACTCAGGAGGAGGGGCTGGGAGCAGCTAACCTGACAGTTACATAGTTACAAAGTTAAGGAAAGGTGGGGGGAAAGGCTGCGCATCCCTCAACACATGCTGCAATTGAATGGTTAATCGCATAGGCATACACCGCCTCTGCCAGACTGAAAAATGCATGCCCTGCATCCAAGACAAGTGCTAACATTTATTAAACTAGGAGGTACTTTAGCTACCAATATGGTTTGCATGCAAAGTATATTATACTAGACACTTGCGCCACGGTGAGGCAGACCTCCGGGCAAGTGACCTAACCTAAATTTAAAACCTCGGGAGCAGCTAAGCAGAAAAAAATGTGTAACTTACATTTGGTAGAACAGCGAGGAGAACGCCAGCGCATACCACTAAGGCTGCATCTGAAATGACCACCAGCTCAGTGTGTAGCACCTATATAGACTTTCTACACACTTCGCATTCAATTCAGATGCAAATCATATGCAAATCTGCTACTACTTATCATGCAAACAGGAAACTCAGGAGGAGGGGCTGGGAGCAGCTAACCTGACAGTTACATAGTTACAAAGTTAAGGAAAGGTGGGGGGAAAGGCTGCGCATCCCTAAACACATGCTGCAATTGAATGGTTAATCGCATAGGCATACACCGCCTCTGCCAGACTGAAAAATGCATGCCCTGCATCCAAGACAAGTGCTAACATTTATTAAACTAGGAGGTACTTTAGCTTCCAATATGGTTTGCATGCAAAGTATATTATACTAGACACTTGCGCCACGGTGAGGCAGACCTCCGGGCAAGTGACCTAACCTAAATTTAAAACCTCGGGAGCAGCTAAGCAGAAAAAAATGTGTAACTTACATTTGGTAGAACAGCGAGGAGAACGCCAGCGCATACCGCTAAGGCTGCATCTGAAATGACCACCAGCTCAGTGTGTAGCACCTATATAGACTTTCTACACACTTCGCATTCAATTCAGATGCAAATCATATGCAAATCTGCTACTACTTATCATGCAAACAGGAAACTCAGGAGGAGGGGCTGGGAGCAGCTAACCTGACAGTTACATAGTTACAAAGTTAAGGAAAGGTGGGGGGAAAGGCTGCGCATCCCTAAACACATGCTGCAATTGAATGGTTAATCGCATAGGCATACACCGCCTCTGCCAGACTGAAAAATGCATGCCCTGCATCCAAGACAAGTGCTAACATTTATTAAACTAGGAGGTACTTTAGCTTCCAATATGGTTTGCATGCAAAGTATATTATACTAGACACTTGCGCCACGGTGAGGCAGACCTCCGGGCAAGTGACCTAACCTAAATTTAAAACCTCGGGAGCAGCTAAGCAGAAAAAAATGTGTAACTTACATTTGGTAGAACAGCGAGGAGAACGCCAGCGCATACCACTAAGGCTGCATCTGAAATGACCACCAGCTCAGTGTGTAGCACCTATATAGACTTTCTACACACTTTGCATTCAATTCAGATGCAAATCATATGCAAATCTGCTACTACTTATCATGCAAACAGGAAACTCAGGAGGAGGGGCTGGGAGCAGCTAACCTGACAGTTACATAGTTACAAAGTTAAGGAAAGGTGGGGGAAAGGCTGTGCATCCCTAAACACATGCTGCAATTGAATGGTTAATCGCATAGGCATACACCGCCTCTGCCAGACTGAAAAATGCATGCCCTGCATCCAAGACAAGTGCTAACATTTATTAAACTAGGAGGTACTTTAGCTTCCAATATGGTTTGCATGCAAAGTATATTATACTAGACACTTGCGCCACGGTGAGGCAGACCTCCGGGCAAGTGACCTAACCTAAATTTAAAACCTCGGGAGCAGCTAAGCAGAAAAAAATGTGTAACTTACATTTGGTAGAACAGCGAGGAGAACGCCAGCGCATACCACTAAGGCTCCTAGTTTAATAAATGTTAGCACTTGTCTTGGATGCAGGGCATGCATTTTTCAGTCTGGCAGAGGCGGTGTATGCCTATGCGATTAACCATTCAATTGCAGCATGTGTTTAGGGATGCGCAGCCTTTCCCCCCACCTTTCCTTAACTTTGTAACTATGTAACTGTCAGGTTAGCTGCTCCCAGCCCCTCCTCCTGAGTTTCCTGTTTGCATGATAAGTAGTAGCAGATTTGCATATGATTTGCATCTGAATTGAATGCGAAGTGTGTAGAAAGTCTATATAGGTGCTACACACTGAGCTGGTGGTCATTTCAGATGCAGCCTTAGTGGTATGTGCTGGCGTTCTCCTCGCTGTTCTACCAAATGTAAGTTACACATTTTTTTCTGCTTAGCTGCTCCCGAGGTTTTAAATTTAGGTTAGGTCACTTGCCCGGAGGTCTGCCTCACCGTGGCGCAAGTGTCTAGTATAATATACTTTGCATGCAAACCATATTGGAAGCTAAAGTACCTCCTAGTTTAATAAATGTTAGCACTTGTCTTGGATGCAGGGCATGCATTTTTCAGTCTGGCAGAGGCGGTGTATGCCTATGCGATTAACCATTCAATTGCAGCATGTGTTTAGGGATGCGCAGCCTTTCCCCCCACCTTTCCTTAACTAAATGTGCTGGGCCTGGCAGTGGCACAGTAGGAATTACCATGGGGCCAAGGTCCCACCAGCAGCTGCGACTGACTAACAGGGCTGTATATGCCACACAAGTGTCTGTGGGACACACACAAAAAAGAAAATATATCACAAGAGCAACATTAGCTCTAAAAAGAGCTGTTGAGGACGAGGAGTGCTTTTTAGCAATAAGATCAGCAAGAAGAAGTAACCCAACAAGCCTAACACAAGAGCCTAACTAAGCTTTCCCTATGTCAGCAGCCAGGTTATCTCCCTTCTCTAATTACTGCAGCCACATGAGTGAGTAAAATGGCTGACGCTGCCTGGGTTTTATAAGGGGGGGGGGGCTCCAGGAGGGAGTGTAGCCTGATTGGCTACCCTGTGCCTGCGGACTGTGAGTCTGCTGGCATTAAAGATGAGAAGCAGAAAACAAGTGAGCAAGTAAGTATACTGGCCCCAGCATTCATCACAGATTTTGGGAAGGCAAAAGATACAGAATTGTCTTATGCTTGCTTTGACTACCCATGACCCGGCCAGCACCCGCAGCTGGCTATCCACAACCCGAATCAATTTGGGTATCCACATCCGACCCGCATTTCGGGTAACCCGCGGGTTTCCAACCCAATGCAGGCCTCTACCCTATAAACAACTTAAATTTCTCAAAACAACTTTATTGAAACTAAAAGGGCCTCTTAATTGTTAGTGGTGACTTACATTATCCCATTAGAGACAGTTATTGACATCTCCAATGTGAAATCCTCAAGAAGCAGGTGGTTTCGGTGCATGATGCTTAGCGCCAGGCACCAAAACCAGGTGGTCCATAGCAGCAATGTAATGCTGTGCGAGGAACATTAGAGTAATTCGGGGCTCTGGCAATTGCTGGACCTCGAATTATTCCTCCCTCCAAATTGTTATGACCCGCAAGGGTAATACCATTTAACACCACCATAGAGTTTAGCGGCAGCAGGGAGAGCTGTCGTTCAGCTCTCCTGGCGCCAAACTCACCCGCGGCATAGTAATACATATGCAAATCCTCAGGGGCGTAGCAATAGGGGGCGCAGAGGTTGGGACCGCATCGGGGCCCTCCCTCATCTGCAGTGTTAGCTCTCTATTGGTCCTGTGCTCATAATAATCACTTCTATAGATGCTTTGAATAGTAGTAAGCATTAACAAGCTGTTCCCCATCCTCTTCTTGCATCTATGACACTGTGATTGTCCTTGGCAGGTTGTGGTGCGCAGTATCAATTGTTATGTATAGAGTGCTTAGGGGGCCCCAATGTAAAACTTGCACCGGGGTCTGAAGCTCCTTAGCTACGCCACTTTCAGGCATGTGATTCAGACTCTACTGATGCATGAAAGATCAGCAAGATGCCAGGCAACTGGTACTTAGGAAATACATTCGGCAGCCTCCATATCCTTCTTACTATAGGTGTCCTTAACTTTTGTGTCAATAAAGAGTGACTATCTAACTCCCAAAGCAGGAGTAGTAACAGTGGCAAGTCTCTATCTCCTAGCATTACAGTTGAGAACTATTCTGCTAACATATTTTTACTGCTGAGTCCTGACTGGACTGTCTGGTGACCACCGACATACTTGCACAATGGACACAGAACATGAACTTGAATACCACAATCTCTGATACTCTGAGGATGAGGGATTACAGCCTGATTATGCATTACTACTTGCTAACTACACTCAGTACATGTGCAGTGATGGAAGCCAACCTATATGAGCATTATTTTTATACCTGTACACTCTTTGCATGGTTGCACTTTCCATGACAGGCAATCAATAACAGAGCAATTATATACAGCTTTTAATCAAGGAGGCAGCTCAAACACACACCAGGTTTTTAGAAAAGGAAAAAAAAAAAGATCTAAAACTATATTTATATTAACGTGTACATGTACATCTTAATTTACATACAACATCGATGACAGGGCACATTTACCGAAATAGAATAGCACGACGTCTTAACGGTTCAGCAATTTTCACACCGAAATTAGGAGGAGATAAGTAAAAACTAGCTACACTAATAAGGTTTTCACATAATACAAGTAGAAGGTAGAATACAAAACAAAAAAAACCCGCCAGACTTAAAGCTACAAAATGAGGGCAATGACCAAAAGCAATTACGAAAAAATAAGCAAATAGATGTTCGATTTGGGTCACAGAACATAAAAAGAGCCGTGTTCCCATAACCCTCATGCCGCCTCGTGATTCATTACGGGTTTTAAAATTAGTGGAAGGCTTCATTAATGTTTATGTAAAGCTTTTTGATGATTTAATAGGCCGCCTGATTCAACAATCATTTCATTTTCTGCCACTGTAGTATAGTAGCTCATTATATTTCACACACTCAGCAGCAAGCAGGTCTGTTATATTGTTCTGCATCCCTGATCTATCTCTGCCCTTACAGGCCTTGAAAAGCTTCTTCTTTTTTTCATCTTCACTTGTGATTATTGATATTTTTCATTAACAGGAAAAATTCTGCATTTTTTTATTTTTATTTTTCACTTTATCGGAGTAAAGATGCTGCCAAGTGTAAATGATAAACAAAGCTTAAATACAATCATCTCTCAGACAAGGCTTTATGTGTCTTCTATCAAAGCCTTGCAATGTACTATTGATTAACGTTCTTGCGGTAATTCTGTCCTTTAACACCTCATCTGCTTTCAGCAGCTAGTTTTTGTTAAAATGGGCAGAATTAGAAGTTAATGGCTTATTACGAACATTGGTTTTCAGCTTTTGTCTGCTGAGTCTGGCTCTGCAGCAGCCATTATCCCTGACGCTATCAAAGCTGAGGGCACACAGACCCATCCCAGGATCTCCAACTAAAAAATGGGAATTACAAAAATTAAAGGATTTAGTGTCTTTCTCCCCTTTTACATTATTGTACAGCTATACTCAGCTGATATTCAGCACCTTTCTTTACTGAAGTCTAATGCCAAGCTGGAAAAAAGCATCCCCTATGTACTTATTGGATCTTGTTCAAAGCAACTGTATGGCACTATGCTTTCTAATGGAGCAAACGTAGATGCACAAAGTACATTTTTATTATTGTAAATGATTCTCATTCATACTACTGCACTTAATTCCACTGCTGAAGGACTGTTTCTGGACAAAGGATGTCCAGGTAAAACAGCCACCTGGCTACCTATCAGTGGTGCTCATCCAGATTCCGGATATCTGGGTAACCCAGATATCCGACCTTTTTTCAGCTATCCGATTCAGATTCAGATTCTGGATTTATGTGCAAATCCGGATGGCAATCCGCAGATATTTGGTCGCATACCCGGATATCCGCAGATCCGAATACTGTAACTATGGAGATGACATAATTGAGCCAATCAGAGGGCTCCCAGCAGAAGCCTTAGCAACCAATCACAGAAGGGAACCATGACCAGCCCCACCTGACCTCATTGAGCCAATCAGAGGGCTCCCAGCCTAAACTCTGGCACTCAATCACAGAAAGGAACCCTGGCCAGCCCACCCTGTATAATAAGGAGGGCTGCCATGATAAGAAATCTCGTCCTTGCTTATGAATGCTCACTGAGAGACATGCTCCAGTGCTGCTGGCCTAGCAAGTGCTGTATACAGTGATAAACCTAAAGCTGTTCAGTGATTAACACCTTCACTATCACTACACTATTGTTATATTGTTAATTAGGTAGCAGCTAGCTAGCTTGATTTCATTCAGTGAGTGACAGTCGAAGTGTGTTTGCTACAGGCCTGCTGCAGCTGCTATGTGTCTGTGTGTGTGCTGTGCACAGACCAGGCCATCTGCTGCCTGCTGGCTAGCTTGCCTTAGCTACAGTATAGGTTAGGTTAGTTTAGGGAATATGATTACTGTGTTATTGTGTAGTTAGTACTGTAGTACTGCAGTCAGTGCTAGTAGTTGTTAGAGTAATAGTACTGTAGCTTACTTCAGAACTGCTGTGCTGTGAGCAGTGCCAGTGTGACAGTTTGTGTGCACTAGTGTCTTTTCCTCTGCTGTCTGACTGTCACTCGGCACTTTGCATTTGGCACTTTGCACTTTGCACGTGGCACTTTGCACTTTGCACGTGACACTTTGCACGTGGCACTTTGCACTTGGCACATAGCACTTTGCATGTGACACTTTGCACATGCCATGTGACACTTTGCACGTGACACGTGCCAAGTGCAAACTGTCACGTGCAAAGTGCCATGTGCAAAGTGCCACGTGCCAAGTGTAAAGTGCCATGTGCAAAGTGCCAAGTTCCAAGTGCCAAGTGCAAAGTGCCACGTGCAAAGTGCCACGTGCAAAGTGTCCCATGCAAAGTGCCACGTGCCTCGTGCAAAGTGCCAAGTACAAAGAGCCACGTGCAAAGTGCAAAGTGCCACGGGCAAAGTGCAAAGTGCCACGTGCAAAGTGCCATGTGCCAAGCACTTTGCACTTGGCACGTAGCACTTTGCACGTGACACTTTGTACGTGCCACGTGACATGTGCCAAGTGCAAAGTGCTTCGTGTCAAGTGCAATGTGCCAAGTGCAAAGTGCCAAGTGCCACGTGCAAAGTGCCACGTGCAAAGTGCTAAGTGCCAAGTGCAAAGTGCCACGTGCAAAGTGCCACGTGCCAAGTGCAAAGTGCCAAGTGCCACGTGCAAAGTGCCACGTGCAAAGTGCCTCGTGCAAAGTGTCACGTGCCAAGTGCAAAGTGCCACGTGCAAAGTGCAAAGTTCTAAGTGCAAAGTGCCATGTGCAAAGTGCCACATGCCAAGTGCAAAGTGCCATGTGCAAAGTGCCACATGCAAAGTGCCACATGCAAAGTGCAAAATGCCAAGTGCAAAGTGCCATGTGCCACTGCCAAGTGCCATGTCCGGCATGCTCCTGACAGATGTTACACCTGCTGCTGCATTGGCCTGCTCCTGCTGCCTGTGCTGCTCACACCGCCAGGGTGCCACAGGCCACTGCTGCTGTGCTGATACCACCTATATTTAACCCAAAACACAATTGCTGCGTAATTTTTTGGAGGTGTCTGGGCTGAAAACAGTCATGTCCCAGATGTGCGGTTGGACTTTGGACACAATGTGGGCTGCACGACCGCTGTCTGGAACCTAGTCCTGATGTTAATTGACAGCCATTTTTTATGGGGAGGGGGATTTTAAGTCCCCACATCATCAATTTGTGCTTCCCTTTAAAAAAAACATGATGCTACATGCCTCATTTACCCTTAAAACGTTTTAAAAGCAATTTAAAGGCCACTTCCGGTTTCCCTATCCAGATATCCGAATCCGCCCGGATATCCCGGATACTGGGGTCGGATATCCGATTTTATTCGGATACCCAAAAGTTCGGATCCGGATATCCGATCCGGATATCTGGGTATCCGAATCAATTCGGATTTTGAAAAGGGGTATCCGAGCACCCCTGCTACCTATACTGTCTCTCAGCCCCTGACTTCTTATATTGTACAATTGTCGGGGGTGATAGAAAAACACCCTGCAAGGAAAAAAACAGAGACAACAGAAGCCCAAATGGTGCAGTTTGCCACAATAGTTTGAGGAAAAGGAGGTGGTAAGTGGATAATACTTCCTCCTAGCTCTTCCCTTGCCTTTCCTCTTTTTATTACACCTGCCTTAAGCTCTCTCTTCATCCTTCCCATTTACATAGGTATCTTCTTTTCATGTTCTAACAAACCCATGTAGCAACAATACTCCCAAAAACCTTCACTGAATTCCACCACCCTCCATAATTATCTGCATGTTTCTCTTCTTTCCTCCTTTCTGATTTATCAATGTATTTAGTGACATGTTTGGGCTCTGCTTTAGTCACACCACTGAAACTGCTCTTGTCAAAGTGACCAATGACTTGTTTACTGCTCAATCTAAAGCTTTGTATGCTATACTTACTAGATATTCAGGGCCTTGCTCTCTACTGGCTTTCCTCTTACTTAACTGATAGGACATTCGGCAATCCAGAATGCAACACCACCTCCTGCCCACATCCCCTCCATGCTCAGGTACCCAAAGGCTCAAAACTCAGACCCAGAGATGGTTTAAGATGTAATGGGGCCCTATGCAAGGCAAAATAACTGGGGCCCCTTTGTGGTCTTTTGGTAAGCTGAAGTGGAGAGAGGTCAGAGAAGGTGGCTGGCGGCCCCCTTGAAACCCACTAGGCCGCAGGCACCTACCTAGATTGCCTGGTGGATGATCCTGCTCTGCTCAGAGACCCCCTTCTCTTCTCTATCTTTACCTACAGTCTTCATCAGCTTATCAGGCTCTCTAACGTGCACCTAGTGAGCCTTTAGTTTAGATTTAACTTTGTAAGCAAATAGTGTGGGTCAGAAGACAAGTGCAAAGAGAGGGCAGAGAGTTATATACTCTGCTGTTCAGTGAGATATTCCACCTACAAAATAGTTCACTTTATACAACATGTCATTGGTTGTGTCAGTTGGGTAGATAGTAGTAGTCTTGTAAAATAAAATCTGTTGTCCACCAATACAAAATACAAGAAATATAGGTGATAGACTAGTGCATGTATGTTTAAATTACTTGAAAAGCTCAATTGTGCACTTTAAGCTTATTGGGCCTGAATCACAAAGCGGTGATAACTCAGTTATCACGCCTAAAAGACTTTAGGCGTGATAACCTTTGCACTAGCAAAGTTATCACCGCTTTGTGCTCTAACTCGCGCAAAGCTCCCGCGCGCAAAACGTATGCGCGCGAACAAAGTCCCATAGGGCTTAATGGGCGCTGCGCGCGAAGCGCGTGCTTTGCGCGCGAGCGTGCGCAAGCTTCTTCACATCACGCCTAAACTAAGTTTAGGCGTGATAAAGGGCTTTTCACAGGCGTGCAAAGTGTTTGCACCGCTTTGTGAATCAGGCCCATTAACTTTTAAGGGGATAGACAGCTAGGAGAGTAAGATGATACCTTGATTTTGTTTGTGAGGTTGAACTTGGGGGATGCAGATCTTTGTTCAAACCTAGATAACTACGTAAATCTGTGATTTTTTTTTTTGGTCATCAGTTACTTCAATTAGCTGCTTCCCCCTTAGCATGAATCTCCAAACCTTTCCCCAATCTGTGCCCTCAGCAGTTTATCATGTGACTTTCCTAAGGGCTAGAGATGTCGCAAACCTCCGATTCGGTTCGCGGAAAAGTTCGCGAACCACAATAGACTTCAATGGGGATGCGAACTTTGAAAAATAGAAAAATTTATGCTGGCCACAAAAGTGATGGAAAACATGTTTCAAGGGGTCTAACACCTGGAGGGGGGCATGGCGGAGTGGGATACATGCCCAAAGACCCGGGGAAAAATCTGGATGTGACGCAAAGCAGCGTTTTAACCTCTTGACGACCAGCTAACGCCGATTGGCGTAAACTGGTCGTCTGCGGGTTACCATGGAAACGGCCGCTCGATCGAGCGGCCTTTCCATGTCAGTTCACGGAGGGTGTCTCCGTGAACAGCCGGAGAGCCGCCGATAGCGGCTCGCCGGCAAAATGTAAACAGGCGGGGAAGAAATCCCCGCTGTTTACATCATACGGCGCTGCTGCGCAGCAGCGCCGTAAGTCAGATCGGCGATCCCCGGCCTCTGATTGGCCGGGGATCGCCGCCATATGATAGGCTGAAGCCTATCCCACAATGCGCAGGACGGTTATCCGTCCTGCGCAGCCCAGCAAGGGAGAGGGAGGTAAGGGGAGGGAGGGGGAGCACAAAACGCTGCGGAGGGGGGCTTTGAGGAGCCCCCCCCCGCTACCCACTAATGGCCAGCGGCGATCAGACCCCCCCAGCAGGACATCCCCCTAGTGGGGAAAAAAGGGGGGTAGTCTGATCGCCCTGCTGCACTGCTGATCGGTGCTGCGGGCTGTAGAGCCCACGCAGCACCGATCAGTGAAAATTCCCCTGGTCGGCAAGTGGTTAAGGGCAGAAATGACATTGAATGCTAAATTGCAGGCCTAAAGTGCTTTCAAACATCTTGCATGTGTATACATCAATCAGGGAGTGTAATTAGAGTTCTGCTTCACACTGACGCACCAAACTCACTGTGTAATGCACCGCAAACAGCTGTTTGCGTAGTGACGGCCGTGCTGGACTGGTGCACACCGTGGCGAGAGTGTAGGCCGTGGCGGTTTTCAAACCCATATGGTCGCCGGGCTGTGGTAACTCAATGATGGAACAACAGTGACTGTCCAGCTGATCAAATTTGGTCTGTCCACAATGAAGCAATGACCTTGTTATCTTCTTGTATGTGGGTAGGCATAAGTAGGTGTCCCAGTAGTTAGCTAGGCATAGGTAGGAGTCCCAGTATAGGTAGGTAGGCATAGGTAGGAGTCCCAGTATAGGTAGGTAGGCATAGGTAGGTGCCTCAGTAGTTAGCTAGACATAGGTAGGAGACCCAGTAGTTAGCTAGGCATAGGTAGGAGACCCAGTATAGGTAGGTAGGCATAGGTAGGTGTCCCAGTAGTTAGCTAGGCATATGTAGGAGTCCCAGTATAGGTAGGTAGGCATAGGTAGGAGTCCCAGTATAGGTAGGTAGGCATAGGTAGATGTCCCAGTAGTTAGCTAGGCATAGGTAGGAGTCCCAGTATAGGTAGATAGGCATAGGTAGGAGTCCCAGTATAGGTAGGTAGGCATAGGTAGGTGCCTCAGTAGTTAGCTAGACATAGGTAGGAGACCCAGTAGTTAGCTAGGCATAGGTAGGAGACTCAGTATAGGTAGGTAGGCATAGGTAGGTGTCCCAGTAGTTAGCTAGGCATAGGTAGGAGTCCCAGTATAGGTAGGTAGGCATAGGTAGATGTCCCAGTAGTTAGCTAGGCATAGGTAGGAGTCCCAGTATAGGTAGGTAGGCATAGGTAGGAGTCCCAGTCAGGGCCGGGCTGAGGCATAGGCTGGAGAGGCTCCAGCCTCGGCGCAGTGTGGGAGGGGGCGCACAATTCATTCAGCTCTCATTCCTAGTTGTGTTTAAAGCAGAAAGAAATAAGAAAAGGGGATACATAGCAGTGACTGCAAGCCAGATAATTAGAGATTAAGGTGTTGGGGAGGTTGTGGGCCCTGTGGTGCCTCTTAGTCTAATAGCAATCAGTGTGTGACAGCTGGGGTGGGAGGGATGGGGGTGCGCACTTTGGTGTCTCAGCCTTGTGTGCTGGAGGACCTTGTCCCTGCTCTGGTCCCAGTATAGGTAGGTAGTCATAGGTAGGTGCCTCAGTAGTTAGCTAGACATAGGTAGGAGACCCAGTAGTTAGCTAGGCATAGGTAGGAGAACCAGTAGTTAGCTAGGCATAGGTAGGAGACCCAGTATAGGTAGGTAGGAATAGGTAAGTCCCTTAGTATAGGTAGGTAGGTAGGTGTCCCTGTATAGGTAAGTAGGTGCCCCAGTAGTTAGGTAGGCATAGGTAGGTGTCCCAGTATAGATAGTTAGGCAGGGCCTGGCTGGCACAGTAATGCCAGCTGAAACAGATAGGGCTGTATAATGTCAGTGAGCAACACACACAAAAAAAAAAAACACATCTGGAAAACATTATCTCTCAAAAGAGCTGTTGAGGGGTGCTATTTTAGCAATAACAATCAGCCAGGAGCAAGCCAAGACCAAGAGCCTAACTAATCTTTCCCTAGGAGAACAAGTCTGCAGCAGCTGTCCCTAGTCTGTCTCTAGCAGGCACACGAGTGAGTGTAATGGCCGGCAAACCTGCCTTATATAAGGGGGGGGGGGGGCTCCAGGGCTTAGTGTAGCCCGAATGGCTACAATGTGCCTGCTGACTGTGATGCAGAGGATCAAAGTTGACTCTCATAGTGCATTATGGGGCGAATCGAACTTCCGCAAAAGTCTTCGCTACATCTCTACTAAGGGCCCATTTACACTTAATCAGTTGGTATGTGTTAGTGTGCGTTAGTATGCATCAGTATGTGTTAGTATGCGTTAGTACATGTTAGTGCACGTTGGTACGCGTTTTTTCCATAGCAGTGCATTTTGAAAAAGATTTCAGTTAAAACGCGTGAAGTGTGAAAGGTGCCATAGGAAAACATGGGCATTACTTTGAAAATCAGTTTTCTTTCAGTTACAACTGAGAGCAACTGATTAAGTGTAAACGGGGCCTGCTAGGTACACACCATACAATTTTCTGTTAGATTCTTCTGTTAGATTTACCCACAACATGGAAAAAAGCTATCTGGCAGGTAAATCTAAGAGAAAATCTAACAGAAAATTGTATGGTGTGTACCTAGCATTAGAATTACACAATTGGCAGTTGCTCGTGACAATACAGATTGATGCCAGATTTACTTTATGGTAAATTCTGTAGAAGTTAACACAATCGCAATGTTTCTCGGGCAGCCGTCTCTGCCGCATTGATTTACTTAATTTTTTTGTCCAGAATTATTTTTATGCTTGTTTGCTTGAACGAGCAGTCTTCTGTATCCCAAATTTAGTAAAAGCGTTGCAAGTGTCTGCCTTGTGTTGTGTACATTGATCTCAGTCATCATAATATACAAGCTGACTGACACAACAGAAGTGTATGCCTCATTTGACACCATATGTCACATAAATTGCCACCAGAATGAATCAGCGTCTATAACACATTTATCTTTTTTTCTTCTTACACCTTATTTTCATCATGTAAATTTGCTGTGTTCTGTAGAAAGCAGCAGCAACATCGCCTGAATAGTTTGTTCTTGATAAAAATGAATTTTTTAATAAGTGCATTTGTTACGTAATTGCTTTCGACACATTCTTTTTATAAAAGAAACAGAGAATGAATAATAACTTTTGAAGGCTGGCATAATTTGATTGATGTAAACCACCATAGGAATTTGCTTTTCTTTATTGGTGTTCCATAATACCTGCAGCTTCTGTGCAACCTTTTGAAATGATGAGCTGTCAAGCATCGGTTTGCCCCTACTTATATCGACAGGAAGCACTCATTTTAATATATCCTGTATCTGTAATCTTCTAGATTGCCTTCAGTTTTCTATTTGTCATGGTCTGTAGGCATGCAGGCTGATGGGCGTTAAAGCCCCACTTTTATATTATTTGGCCTTACCAGGGCAACTGATTGTTTGATTGTTGGATAACAGAGATTAAATTGTCACTCTATCAAACAAGTTCTTTGCAAACACTGAACCATAAGGAAACACAGAAGCATTGTGTAAGAGAACGAGGATGGGAGAAAATACAATTTATTGTGGCTTAAAGCAAACCTGTCACAAAATGGGTGCTATAAAATCAGAGCGTATGATCACAAAAACACATATTCAAACATCATCTTCAGTGAAAATTGCTAACGAAATCTGCCAGGAGTTCTAGATAAATAGTTAAAATCAAAGTAAAAATTGAACAAAACAAGTAAACACAGGGTCCTGTTAGTCATTGATGTTCAAATCTATTCATTAACTTTTTAGCAGCCACATGTAGTAAAGCTATATAGGGCCGAATTTTTTCTGCCGCTGGGGAAGTGTGGCTTCCCCAGCCTCACAGGCCACATGCAGAGCGCCGCAAGAAGGTGTTATAGTTACATGTCCTGATGGCTGTATCAGTTTTTCCTCTTCACCCACCTACCACACTGCAACCACAACACCCTCTTCTGAGTTCCTATCACATGATATGAAGTGATCGTTACCCAGGGGATAGTCTCAGCGATGCAGCACCGCCCGGTTGTGGAAGAGGGGTGATATGGAAGAGACTCTTACATCACCCTTGTTCCACCACCAGGCAGCAGATCTAGATGAATGTATATACCGGTACTTATGTGAGGGTATATTTTTGAGAATAGGTAGTCCTCGGGTTACAAACGTCTGACATACGAACGACCCGCTGATACGAATGGCCCGATCCTGAGTCAATACTTTGTAGAACCACCTTTTGCTGCAATTACAGCTGCCAGTCTTTTAGGGTATGTCTCTACCAGCTTTGCACCTCTAGAGACTGAAATCCTTGCCAATTCTTCTTTGCAAAACAGCTCCAGCACAGTCAGATTAGATGGACAGCGTTTATGAACAGCAGTTTTCAGATCTTGCCACAGATTCTCGATTGGATTTAGATCTGGACTTTGACTGGGCCTTTCTAACACATAGATATGTTTTGTTTTAAACCATTCCATTGTTGCCCTGGCTTTATTTTTAGGGTCATTGTCCTGCTGGAAGGTGAACCTCAGCCCCAGTCTCAAGTCTTTTGCAGTCTCCAAGAGGTTTTCTTCCAAGTTTGCCCTGTACTTGGCTCCATCCATCTTCCCATCAACTCTGACCAGCTTCCATGTCCCTGCTGAAGAGATGCACCCCCGAGCACGATGCTGCCACCACCATATTTGACAGTGGGGATGGTGTGTTCAGAGTGATGTGCAGTGTTAGTTTTCCGCCACACATAGCGTTTTGCATTGTGGCCAAATAGTTCCATTTTGGTCTCATCTGACCAGAGCGCCTTCTTCCACATGGTTGCTGTGTCCCCCATATGGCTTGTGGCAAGCTGCAAACGGGACTTCTTATGCTTTCTGTTAACAATGCCTTTCTTCTTGCCACTCTTCCATAAAGGCCAACTTTGTACAGTGCATGACTAATAGTTGTCCTATGGACAGAGTCTCCCACCTGAGCTGTAGATCTCTGCAGCTCGTCCAGAGTCACCATGGGCCTCTTGACTGCATTTCTGATCAGTGCTCTCCTTGTTCGGCCTGTTAGTTTAGGTGAATGGCCTTGTCTTGGTAGGTTTAAAGTTGTGCATACTCCTTTCATTCCTGAATGATCGCTTGAACAGTGCTCCATGGGATGTTCAAGGCTTTGGAAATCTATTTGTAGCCTAAGCCTGCTTTACATTTCTTAATAACTTATGGTAGAGACATACCCTAAAAGACTGTCAGCTGTAATTGCAGCAAAAGGTGGTTCTACAAAGTATTGACTCAGGGGGCTGAATAATTACGCACACCCCACTTTGCAGTCGTTTATTTGTAAAAAATCTAACTGTGTACCAGGGGCGTACCTAGACTTGATAGGGCCCCTCCTGCAAAAATGATAGATACAATTGATGCATGTTTGTGGCAGTAATGTGACAAAATGTGGAAAACTTCAAGGGGGCCGAACACTTTTGCAACCCACTGTATATATATATATATATATATATATATATATATATATATATATATATATATATATGTGTGTGTGTACCAGGGGTGTACCTAGACTTGATAGGGCCCCTCCTGCAAAAATGATAGCATGGGGCCCCCTTTGTCTCCAAACCTCACAGGATTGGGAGCCGGGCAAATGGAAGCAGAGAGTGCTGTGCTGTGAAGCAGCCTCTGAAAGCAGAAAAAAATTGCACGCGCTCCTGCACACGGTTTTCATGAATGAATGTTTTGCGCTCCCGCACACGGTTTTCGTGACTGAATGGGGAAATTTCTTTGCTAAATGGCTGCACTTGCTCGTTGGGGAGAGAGAGGTGGAGGGGGCTGCAAAGCCTCTGGACCCCCCTGCAATGGCAGGAGTCCTAAGGGTGATTGCTACGCCCAAGCTATGTACAGTAAAACCCCATTATCTGGCACCAACGGGAAATGGCTGATAGTGAGCTTTCTTGTTGCTTGAGAGTCAGTGTTAAAAAATAGGTTAAAAATAGGCCCAGGTGAAAAACAGTACTATACCCCACTCTATGTACTTACCATAAACTCTGTATTAATGTTGAAATAATGAAATTAAAAACACATCAAGACAAAGGACAGACTAAGCTTAATGTAACAGAGGTTTATTACTGTATACAAAAAAAGTGTAAAAGTAGATTTCAGCATCCTGCAAGGCCAGGTTTTCTTCTGGTTGCTTGAGACTTCTGGTTACCGGAGTTCTGGATAACAGGGGTTTTACTGTACATACTGTATCTTCTTACACATGATACTATGATATCTCGTGGCCATTTCCTTACTTTTGTGTGTGTGTATTGAATCAAATAACTCAAACACAAGGAATTTAAGATCAATGAAAACTTTATCAAGAAACCGGGTATGTCAACAAACAACATACTAATACTATAATACTTTTTTAATATCCACTCATGTCAACAAACAAGATAACAAGATCATTTTTAAAAGTTGCTATCTTGCCATGGGACAGAGCCTGTTAAAACAAAAACGTTTCTGAAGAATTTACTGTGCATAAGGGCTTACATTTTGGACTGTGTTCTTGGTCCTTGTACACTGGGCATAGGTACAGGCAAGTCTTTCAAATGTTCATCCATTCCATTGTGATGACATAGTTGCGTATCAGGTATGCAGCTTTGACAACAGCTATAGCATTGGAAGGTTTGAAGTTTATTGCTGTATGAAGTATACGCCGTTTTGTAGCCATAATGCCAAATGCGCATTCAACAATGCGCCGGCCCTTCTTAGTCTGTAATGAAAATGTTTGTGTTAAAGCGGTATGTGACATCATGAGATACTCATGTGTATGTACAGTACAAAACATATTAATAACCAGGCTGTATTACTTGTTTTATTTTGTTGCCTGAAAGAGTTAATTTCTAGGCATGGAAGTGACAGCTTCGGTCTTGTCGGTACCTTGTCTGGAATATAGTAAACATAACTGATAAGCAAATTACAGCCATAAAAAATTTTCCTGGTAGAATACAACTTCTGAGGGCAGGGAAAGATAAAATACATGAACAATTGTCATTTTTTTCTAACTCTGGGACACTTATAGGCTGTTACTGATTAGAGACAGTAAAACATTCAACCTACTTTGTAAATATTTAAATATAAAAGAAAACCATGGGATACTTAACCACTTGAGGACCACAGTATTAAACCCCAAACCCCCCCACCCAAAGACCCGGCCATTTTCAAGAAATAGGCCACTGCAGCTTTGAGGCCTTGCTGCAGTGCCACACAACTCAGCACACAAGTGACACCTCCCCTCCTTTTCTCCCCACCATTACAGCTTTCTGTTGGTGGGGTCTGATCGGATTCGTCCCAAAAATTGTTTGTTTGTTTATTGTAAATATGTATCTGATTATTTTTTTTGTTAAATTTCTCCAATACACGTGATCAGCTATCATAGGCTTCAGTCTATGACAGCCGATCACTCCTGAGCCTCTGTAGGGGACAGCTGTAACACACGACTGTCCCCAGTACAACACTGCATTAGATCGCGGTAATTAGATGGCGGTTTCACCATCTAACAGTCTCCTAGCGGTGATCACCAATGGGAGAATGAAGGCGGGGCGGAGCTCCACCTACCAAGCGGAGATGTGCGCGCTCCTGCAAAACAGGCCTGCAGGACCTTAGGCCGATCGGCATTAGGTGGTCCTGGGGCTGCCCCTGCAGCCACGCCCATCGGCGTGACAAGGTTGGCAAGTAGTTTAAAAAGTCATTTTTAAGAGTAGGAGGATAAATATAATTGTTAATCTCATCAGTTTATTTTCATCTCACTTCAATTCCTGACTTTTTTGATATTGTTATGAATGTTACATTTTACTACAATTTTATAGACTCTCACTGGCCTTAAAACCCTGCTCTTTTTCTGTTTCACTTTATATTATATTATGTGAATGATTGTTTTCTGAAATGATTACTGAAATATACATATGATTATGAACCATGCACTCAAATACTGTCGGCCAATGTTGGAGCACTGAATCTATGATGTTCAGGAAGGATTTAGAGCATTCCTAAATACGAACTGCAATCTTACAAGTTTTTGTGTAATGGGAAGAGTTAAATGAGAAACTCAGGTATACGTGTTGGTGGAATATACAAAACTACATTTGTTTGTACTTCTGGTCCAAAAGATTGTAGGAAATAGCATGATTTCATTACGTAGAATCCCGATGTGAGTTTTTCTTTTTGTCTAGTAGAATGCTCAAGTAATAACAGAAAATGTTAGCAGATCATTTTATATGTCTGAAGATCAGGCATGCAGAGAAGTGGCAGGGGGAAACAAATGAGCACATTGCTGCTGATGATGTAGCATATAGAGAAAAGGTTGCAGATGAGATGAAACCATGGTGGGGAAAGATGTGTTTTGGTCATGGGGCAAGCTAATTAGATATATATTGTTCTGTCATGCCTATATGCGAGCTCAGAGGATATGTGAGTCTTGAAAGGCAGATAAATGCCTTCCTACTGTTAAGTAAATTGAGACCATATGCAGTCTGCAGCTTTATTGATGTGGAAGTGAGATTGGGGTGACACAAATACAAAATAAACATGTAATCAGTAATGCACAGTAAGTGATCAGAGCACCGCATCACATAGTAGCCGCATATCATGGAACTTATACATTGTGGTATTTATTGGAGATTCATTTTGTTTATTTCCTGGTGTTATGCAGTGCTCAGTAATTGGAAAGGGGAGGGGGGTTCTTGTGAAACATTTATGTCATCAGTGTCCAGCTAAAAAGGGAAGCCAAGAGTTTAATGACGACTACCAAGGTATGTTGTGCCAGTGGACTACATACCTCTTTGTAATGTTGGCTGTGACTGAGAAGAGGATGGCATATCAGTTGCAGTGATGAGCAAAAATGCCAATATTCTTTTTGCATTCATTTTCACGAAAATAATGTTAAATTTGATTTTCGAGCAAAAATTAGTTCTGTTAATTTTTGCATTTTTCGCATTGGCAGAAGTTTTGTGATAAAAATATAATTTTCCTGCATTTTTGCGCCTTTTATGAATTTTTGCAGTAACATTTTTTTTTTTAGAAAAACACAGAAACGTAAGAATACAAGCTATTTTTGCAAATGTTTTCTCGAAATCAAAAAGAGCATTTTTGATGTAAAAATTGCATTGCCGAAAATTTGCAAGGAACTCTGATCAGTTGAATTGTGTTTGCTTTAAAATAAACCTAAGAAAAACATATTGTATACCTCCAGCCCAGTGTAGCCCATTAGATCCCTCCATGCTGGTCCAGTCCTTTTCATTCTCCCACAGTGAAATCCATTATCCAGACAGGTTGTGGGCCATGTGCAATACAGGCCATGTGCACCCTCCACACCCCCTGGGAGTGTTCTAAGTAAGAGCAAACTGTGCCTGCGCAGACCATTTCTAGCCCCCGGAGCGGGGAGTGCTAGTGGCTGGGGTCGCACATGTACAGTGTTTCCTGACTGGCCTAGTTGGAGGACATTACCAAGGCAGACTTTGGGAGAAGAGAGGGGACCGGATGGACACCAAGGACCTGACAGACAACAGGGCTGAAAAAAGCCCCAGGTAAGTATAAATTATGTTACGCATACTATGGTGGCTGAATAGTGTACTGGTTAAGGGCACTGCCTTTGACATGGGAGACCAGGGTTCGAATCCTGGCTAGGTCAAGTACCTATTCAGTAAGGAGTTCAAGGCAAGACTCCCTAACACTGCAGGGTGGCCTCTTGAGCGCGTCCCGGTGGCTGCAGCTCTTGAGCGCTTTGAGTCCGACAGGAGAAAAGCGCTATACAAATGTTAAGATTATTATTATTATTATTATTATTATTATTATATACTATGTGTTGTACCAGTTGAACAACAATTTACAACATGTGTTAATGCCAAGAAGCGAGAACTACAAACTATTTAGGAAAGAATGGCCTAGAAACAGCACCTGCTCTTACAAAAAAATCACAATGCTTTATTTAAATCACATGATTTGCATAAAACCATTTAAAATCCATACAGTCAGTTGTCCTCTATATATTATTAAATCATAGTATCAATCACTTAGGCCTGGAACCCACTAGAAAGCACAAGCGCTATCGCATTCGCTAGCGATTTGTGATAGCGTTTTGCAAGCAATTTTGGGAGCGATTTCCCTGAACATATACAATTTCTTAGAATGGAAATGCTCTGAAAAAGCTGCATGTCCTGCAACTGCGATTTCCGAAATCACAGTCACTGTAGTGGAATCTGTCCCATCCATTTACTTTGGCAAAGCGTAACTGATAGCATTTAAAAGCACTCCCTAAACACTCGAAAAAAAACTCTAGTGGGTTCCAAGCCTCAGGTAGGTTCAGTAATAGATTTCAGAGACGAGCAGGATTGCAAACAATATTTCTACAATGCAAAAGTACAGACCTTGTATGTCTAAATCAAATGAACTGCATGCAATATCACTGACACTTGGCCCATGCATGTTACTTTAATGGAAATCCCATTGTCCCAGTCAGACATATAGCTCAATAAATAATGGCAAAAAATGTCTTAAGAGCAATAGCAGTATGTGAAAAATGAATGAAACACAAGGGTCCATGCCGAGTATGAATGAGCCAGGCAGGCATACAAAATACATAGAGTCTATCAAACAGTGGACAGTAACAAATATATATAACATGACAAAATACGTGCTTACAAACCAAGTCAGAGGTGTGAAAAGGACCACCAATGCCTGGGTGATACAGAACTCATTTCTCAAGGTAAACTTCACTTTAACTTCCCTGAAAAGAAAATAGCAGTCACCAGTCTCACAGATATATTACTGACAGATCCCACATAAAATTCCTACATAGGATAGAAATATATATATATATATATATATATATATATATATATATATATATATATATATATATACACAGTGTATATATATATCAAAGCTTTGATGCCCCCCTCCCAATAGCCACACTCCTTCCTTTGCTTCCCCTTGGTGACCTTCACAGCCTGGGGCCCATATTTGAAGGGTCATAAAACAATTGTGGTCCTCGTGATCTACACATCCATAGAAAATGTAGCCATTAAACACCTGATCCAAAGGATGGACTCATGTATTGGAGGGAGCGAAGGTTAGTAGTTGGGGGCCCTTCACATCTCTGCAGTCTACATTCCCCCTCTGCATTCCTCCTCAGACTCCATACGAAATATATAAATACAGAGGAACTGCAGCACACAACAAGTAAACAGTGACCGGGGCTCTTGGTCACGCTTAAATGCGCGTAAGCTCACGGCACCAAAGTGTCCCCAATCTGGTAAGCCCTTGCAAAAGTGCTAACCATGCAAAAGTGCTAGTTTTTATTAGCTTTTTAGTGGGAACTATTCCAAAAGCCCTAGAGTCTACTAAATGGGAGAAAAGGAAATTAAAAACACTTCAGCTACTGACTGAACTCCCTGAACATGTGCAATCTGCTTTGCATAGAATTGCATATCATTTGGTTTGGGCTGCTTATCCCCAGTATTTATTATTTTCCTCTGTGAGCTTGCATAAACATGCCCATCTCTAGCACAGTCAATCGTATAAATGAGCGGATTACACGTGTTCAGAGAGTTCAGTCAGTAGCTAGTAAGAAGATGAGATTGATATACAGTATATATATATATATATATATATATATATATATATATATGTTAAATAATGGGCGCAAGGCAAATGGGTGCACACAGCTGTGACCCCCCCTCCCCCCCAACCACCGCAATGCGCACATGAATCACATGTGCACGCCTGTCCAGAACCGCTGTTCACAGTTCGCCCATATACACATGTGCACCAGGCATTACGGACGGAATGACACAGAAGGTTGCATTGCTGCCCATAATTATTCATACCCCTGGCAAATGTTGACTTAAAGTTACTTTTCTCAACAGGCAAGTAAGTAATTTTTTCGACGGGATATGACATACCGGTAGGTGTCTCCCAAAAGATAATAAGATGATGTACAAGTGGGATTATTGTGGGAAAAAAAACACATGTATCAGCTTTTATTTACATTTGAGCAAAAAGTGTCCAGTCCAACATTATGCAGACTAGCTTTTTGCATGTCTCCACAGGTATTTTTGCCCATTCATCTTTAGCAATGAGCTCCAAATCTTTCAGGTTGAAGGGTATTCTTGCCATTACCTTGATCTTTAGTTCCCTCCACAGATTCTCATTTGGAAAACCAGAGCAATTTTTACATTTCATGCTCCTCCCATTAATTTCACAATAACTTCATCATGAATTTCTTATCAGCTAAATGAGCTATACTTTGTTTTTTTTTTCTCACCACAAATTAGGCTTTCTTTGAGTGGTAATTTTTACTAAGAATTATTTTAAATGCATTTTAATCTCTTGAGGACCGTAGGCTTACACCCTCCTAGTGACCAGGCTATTTTTTACAATTAGGACCACTGCAGCTTTAAGGCCTCACTGCAGGGCCGTACAACTGTGCACACAAGGGACCCCCCCCTTTTTTCTACCCAACAACAGAGCTTTCTGTCGGTGGGCTCTGATTGCTCCCAGGATGTTTATTTATTTTTTATAAATGTTTATTCATTTTTTTTACAATAAATATTACTATTTTTTTCACTATTTGCCCCCCCCCCCTCCCTCCAGTCAATCACAGCGATCGGCTGTCACAGGCATCAGCCTATGACAGCGGATCGCTTCTGTGCTTCCAGAGGGAACAGTCATGCCACACGGCTGTCCCCAGTACAGCGCTGCCTTAGATTGCAGCGCTGTACAGTGTAAGTAGACATCGGATTTGCTGTCTAACAGTCTCCTGGTGGAGCTTCGCTCCATCGTTCAAGCGGAGTTGCGCGCAATCTCCTGCAAATCCCCGCCCCAGGACTTGACGCCAATTGGAGTTAAGTGGTTCTGGGGTTGTTGCAGCGTTTATGCCAAATGGCGTGACACGGTCGTTAGGTAGGTAATGGGAAGAATAAGAAAAAAAAATTATATTATATATTTCAGCTATTATTATTTGTAAATAAAACGTGCTATGATAAATAAAACCCAAACATATTTTTTTTCCCATTTGTCTCAGTCATTACAACATAATTATGTCTCTAGTACGTAAGGTGACAATATTTTATTTGGAAAAAAAGTTTGTTTCCATTTTGTGTTTCTTTATACTTTATAAACAATTATGAGCCTTTATTTGCAAAAATAACAGTAATACACACTAATGGCATACATCTTAATAAAGCTGAGTGACTAAGGAAACTGTAACGATCGGTGTAGCACAGAGAGGATCTGATTACCGGTGATCTGCAGTATCACTGGGAATACAGATATATACCAGATTATAGATGATCTGCAGTATCACCGATAATCCGATATACAAACTAACCTCTGGACACCTGAGTAGAGTGTTTGGTGCAAACAGTAATAATGAGAGGACTGGGCCTCAGAGCAGTAAGGAGTACTGCACAATTTCTTCAGGACTCTCCCGGAGGGAGGAGTAAGGCAGAGAGAAGGTACGACAGAACGAAAATGACACTCAAGAGGAAGTGTCACTATCAGGACTGGGAACCGCCTCTAACAGTAAGGTCGGTTCTCGAGGTCGGACAAGCCAGGTTGTAAACACATGGACAGATAAGGTACAGATTCAGAAGGCAGAAGCGGAGTCTAAAGTACAGGCAGGGTCGGCTACAGGGTATCAGATATATCGGGGTACAGAATCAGGAGGCAGGTGCGGGGTCTAAAGACGAGTCGGGGTTCGGCAACAGAGTATCAGATATAGCAAGGTACAAGATCAGAGTTCAGAAGAATGGTCAGACAGGCAAACAGGTCATAACAGATAATCACAAACAAACTAGTACTTTAAACTATCAACAGAATCTAGCTAAGTGTAGGATTACAGCTCCAGCTGGTCCCGGCACACTTTAGGATCTGTCTAAGGTCTGAGTGCTACCACGTTGTGTTCGCAAGAATCGCAATGCCAGACAACCAGCAAGTGAACAGCCAGCAGTATATATACACAGGCATCTCTCCAGCACCTCCCTAAGTGCTGGACCAATGAGATGTGGAGCCAGTGTCAGCTGACCAGCCTGGTCAGCTGACTCACTTCTGGCTGTCATATAATCCCTGCCTCAATGCGTGCGCATCACTCTAAGCCTAGAGGGACTACATGTCCCAGCCACACCAGCACCGCTCTGCGGTGCCTCAGCAATGGGGCCATGCGTGCTAACCGCTGCCTCTCCGTGCTCCGCCATGCCATGTGCGGAAAGAGCCGCCTCCCGCCGAGTCATGGCAGCGGCTCTTCCGCGTTTCTTTACAGTACCCCCCCCCCCCGGAGTGGACTCCGGACAGCTTCTTCCAGGCTTTTCCGGATGTAAGGCATGAAACTCCTTCCTTAATTCGTCCGCATGCATGCGACTCCCCGGTACCCATTGTCTCTCCTCAATGCCATACCCTCTCCAATGCACCAGATATTGTACCGAGTTCTGTACAATGCGTGAGTCTAATATTTTCTCTACTTCGTACTCGGGTTGGTCATCTACCATCACAGGAGGAGGAGGAGTGAGACCCACATGGACTGCAGGTTTAAGCAGGGATCCGTGAAAAGTTTTTACGCCACGCATGCTGGCAGGAAGGTTAATGGCATAGGTGACACTGTTGATCTTTTTGGCTACCGGAAATGGACCAACAAACCTGGGACCCAATTTGTCTGAGGGCTGTTTCAGGGCCAAGTGACGTGTGGAAACCCAAACCAAATCTCCTGGTTGGAATCTCCTCTCCAAAGACTGTCTCTTGTCAGCTTGACCCTTCTGACTCCGAAACGCCTTTTCCAGACTATCTCTCACCGTCCGCCAAATGTCTTTAAAAGACCTTTGCCAGGCCACCAGAGCTGGAAACGGAGTGGGAGCCACTGGTAATGGTGAGAATTTGGGCAATCTTCCAGACACTACCTGGAAAATCCGGTGGAAGAACTTTTCAAATTATTTTGTGCGAATTCTGCAAAGGGTAGAAATTTGACCCAGTCATTCTGCGCTTCTGCAACGTAGCATCTCAAAAACTGCTCCAATGACTGGTTGACCCTCTCCGTCTGACCATTTGTCTGTGGGTGGTAGCCCAATGAAAATGACAGCTTCATGCCCATTTGGTGGTAGAATGCCCTCCAGAATCTCGACACGAATTGAACTCCCCGATCGGACACTATGTTTTCCGGAATGCCGTGCAGCCGGAACACGTGTATGATAAACAAGTCGGCCAATTCCTGGGCCGAGGGGAGTCCTTTCAAGGGCACAAAATGGGCCATCTTGCTGAAGCGGTCGACTACCACCCAAATGACCGACATGCCCTCTGAACTGGGAAGCTCACCCACAAAATCCATGGATAAGTGGGTCCATGGTTCACTTGGGGTGGGTAAAGGCTGCAAGGTACCTACAGGTGCCAGACGGGAGGGTTTGCTTCTAGCACATATAGCACATTTCCTAACAAATTCTTTGCAGTCTGCTGCCAGAGAAGGCCACCAAGCACACCTGGCCACAAGATCTTGCGTTCTATACGCCCCAGGATGTCCCGCATACTTGTGCGAATGGAACATCTGCAGCACCCGGAGGCGGAATGGCAGAGGCACAAATAAAACCCCCTCAGGCTTCCCCTCAGGGACATCCTGCTGAAAGGGACTCAAGGTCTCTGTCCAGTCTTCCCAAGTCTCCGTTACTGCTAGCACCAATTTCTGTGGGATAATTGTCTCTGGGGCAGAGGGCTGTGCTGTCTCCGGCTCAAAGCATCTGGACAGGGCATCTGCCTTAATGTTCTTGCTACCCGGGGTATACGTAATTACGAATCTGAACCTTGAAAAGAATAAAGACCATCGAGCCTGACGGGGACTCAATCTCTTAGCCCCCTCAATGTATTCTAAATTCTTGTGATCCGTGTATACAGTAATCGTATGTTCTGCTCCTTCCAGCCAGTGACGCCACTCCTCAAAAGCAAGTTTAATGGCTAAGAGCTCTCTGTTGCCTATATCGTAGTTTCTCTCTGCCGGAGAAAATATACGAGAGAAATAAGCACAAGGGTGTAGCCTTCCCTGCAACCCTGACCGCTGAGACAGCACAGCCCCTACCCCAACCTCCGAGGCATCTACCTCAACAATAAACGGATAAGAGGTGTCTACATGTCTCAGGATGGGTGCGGAACAAAACAAATCTTTTAAGGTGGAAAATGCACTTAAAGCTTCAGGAGACCAGTGGGTGGTATCTGCCCCTTTTTTCGTAAGACAGGTGAGGGGTGCATTGACCGTGGAATACCCCTTTATGAACCTTCTATAATAATTCGCAAAGCCTAAAAACCGCTGTAAAGACTTCAACCCCACTGGCTGTGGCCATTCCAGAACAGCGGAGACTTTGGCAGGATCCATGGACAGGCCTGAGGTGGAAATTGTATACCCCAGAAAGGCGACAGATGTTACCTCAAATATACATTTTTCCAGTTTGGCGTAAAGCTGGTTCCGCCTTAGTTTGTCCAACACAAATTTAACATGAGCCCTATGCTCAGAGAGGTTGTTGGAGAAAATAAGTATATCATCTAGGTATACTAGGACGAATCTCCCCAACACCTCCCTGAAGACCTCATTGATGAGCTCCTGAAAGACGGCTGGCGCATTGCATAGCCCGAAGGGCATCACTAAATACTCGTAATGCCCGTCGGGCGTGTTAAAGGCCATCTTCCACTCATCGCCCTGTCTTATTTGTACCAAGTTGTACGCACCTTGTAAGTCTAGTTTAGAAAAGACTTTGGCATTGGTGACCTGTGTAAATAAGTCGTCTATTAGGGGAAGCGGATAACGATTCTTCACCGTAATCTTATTCAGGCCCTGGTAATCAATGCAAGGCCGCAGGCCTCCGTCTTTTTTCTTAACAAAAAAGAAACCTGCTCCTGCAGGCAACCGGGACAGGCGAATGAAACTCTTGGCCAAATTTCCACGAATATAAACTTGCATGCCCAATTTTTCGGGCCCAGATAAATTGTACAAATGGCCCCGGGGGGGCATGCACCCTGAACGGAGATCGATGGGAAAGTCGAAAGGGCGATGTGGTGGCAACTTATCAGCGGCCTTGGGACAGAACACATCAGAATATTCCGAGTACTGGTCTGGTACACCTTCCACCTGAACCCTGGTTTGACCCAACGTCAGCTTCCCTAAACACTGCTGAAAACAATGAGGTGACCAGGCTGGTCAGCTGACACTGGCTCCACATCTCATTGGTCCAGCACTTAGGGAGGTGCTGGAGAGATGCCTGTGTATATATACTGCTGGCTGTTCAGTTGCTGGTGGTCTGGCGTTCTGTAACGATCGGTGTAGCACAGAGAGGATCTGATTACCAGTGATCTGCAGTATCACTGGGAATACAGATATATACCAGATTATAGATGATCTGCAGTATCACCGATAATCCGATATACAAACTAACCTCTGGACACCTGAGTAGAGGTGGTGTAACGATCCGCTCAGCTGCCTGCGCAGGCAGGCAGCCTTTTGATCATTATTCAGGTCTGCATGCTGCAGGACTCTGGAAAGAAGTCCTTCTGTCAGTTTTGCAGCTTGTGCTTGCTGAG
Organism: Hyperolius riggenbachi; assembly: GCF_040937935.1. NCBI lineage: Eukaryota > Metazoa > Chordata > Amphibia > Anura > Hyperoliidae > Hyperolius > Hyperolius riggenbachi. Next base: position 281,042,345 of record NC_090651.1, read on the forward strand.
GAATTTGCATACGTTGTCATGCAAATTGCCTGGCCACATTCATTGGAGGCGTGTACTATAAGTACTATGTGTGTCCCACAATGCTTCGCTGCTCATAGAGGTTTGTTCCTGCTGGACTCACCTGGAGTGTCAGCCACTGCTATCTTAGTATAGTTAATTCTTGGGGAGTGCTCCTTGCATTCCTAGTTAGTGCAGTCAGTTTGTGTATAATTTGTACTGCCTATTCTGTCTTGTCTTGTCTGTCGCGATTGCGCTGTCACCAGCGGCGGTTGATAGCGAATCGCTCTGTCTTGTTTGGATCTCACTAGCCTCTAGCGGTAGCGGCTGTGGATCCTTCTGATCTGAGTTCCTGGAGTGTAAGCTGGAGCAGCGGTTGCTACCGGCTACCTCATCTGATCTGTCTTGTTTAGATCGCACTAGCCGCTAGCGTTAGCGTCTGTGGATCTTTCTGATCTGTGTTCCTGCTTGGATCACACTTACTCTGGCGGAAGAGCGGTGGATCCTTTCTGCCTAGTTCCTGTTTCTCGTTTGTCTGTCTTGTCTGATACGGGCGCTTGCTGTAGGCTCGATGAGGTAACCGTTAAGCAAGCGTTCACGTTCTTTGTTTCGTGTTTGTCTGTTGATGGTTAGTTAGGCGTGCTTGTCTCTATTGTGCTTATCACGTGGAGACCGCGCATAACCGCGTGCACTGTTGCGAATGAGTGCGGTGTTCGCGGTTAGCTAGCGTTTATTATTTTCCGTATATTCTCATTGTATTATTTGCTGTGCCTTTGCTAACCTCGTATTCTGTTCTGATCTGCCTTGTGTCACGTCTGGCGATCGCACCTCTCGCGATCGCGTTCCTATTTCATATCTGCTGTTGTGTATGCGTGGTCGCGGGGTGGCGACTAGATTGGCGCACACACATACAATCTGTCCCTTTGCTCATTCTCATTAGCAATCGCCTCTCTTGCGATTGCGTTCTGCGCTTCGTACAAATTCCTGTCTGGCATTTGTGGAGGTACAGAGGATTGGTTCCTCTGCACTCCCCAGCGCCATCTGCCGACAGGAATTTTCCCTCTACTGGTGCTTGCACCAAAAGCTGGGTTCTAGTATCTTGACACGCTTGTGGAGGACCTCCGCAGTGTCAGCGCACATCTTTGTGCGCTGAACACGGAGATATCCCACAATCGTTACAGGTGGTTTGGTGCAAACAGTAATAATGAGAGGACTGGGCCTCAGAGCAGTAAGGAGTACTGCACAATTCCTTCAGGACTCTCCCGGAGGGAGGAGTAAGGCAGAGAGAAGGAACGACAGAACAAAAATGATATGCAACAAAAGGTCCGCACCAAACCAGGATCCCAGACAATGGCTTTATTTAGGACATATCCAATATAAAAATATGCACATGTACATGCATCACATCGCTGACATGTTTCGAGCTATCTCAGCTCTTAATCATAGCTATGATTAAGAGCTGAGATAGCTCGAAACATGTCAGCGATGTGATGCATGTACATGTGCATATTTTTATATTGGATATGTCCTAAATAAAGCCATTGTCTGGGATCCTGGTTTGGTGCGGACCTTTTGTTGCATATCGTGGGCTTTGCTAACCTGATCGAGCACACTCCAGTGATTGGTGGGTAGAGCGGTGTTGACACTTACTTCAGAACAAAAATGACACTCAAGAGGAAGTGTCACTATCAGGACTGGGAACTGCCTCTAACAGTAAGGTCGGTTCTCGAGGTCGGACAAGCCAGGTTGTAAACACACGGACAGATAAGGTACAGATTCAGAAGGCAGAAGCGGAGTCTAAAGTACAGGCAGGGTCGGCAACAGGGTATCAGATATATCGGGGTACAGAATCAGGAGGCAGGTGCGGGGTCTAAAGACGAGACGGGGTTCGGCAACAGAGTATCAGATATAGCAAGGTACAAGATCAGAGTTCAGAAGAATGGTCAGACAGGCAAACAGGTCATAACAGATAATCACAAACAAACTAGTACTTTAAACTATCAACAGAATCTAGCTAAGTGTAGGATTACAGCTCCAGCTGGTCCCGGCACACTTTAGGATCTGTCTAAGGTCTGAGTGCTACCACGTTGTGTTCGCAACGCCAGACAACCAGCAAGTGAACAGCCAGCAGTATATATACACAGGCATCTCTCCAGCACCTCCCTAAGTGCTGGACCAATGAGATGTGGAGCCAGTGTCAGCTGACCAGCCTGGTCAGCTGACTCACTTCTGGCTGTCATATAATCCCTGCCTCAGTGCGCGCGCGCGCGTCACTCTAAGCCTACAGGGACTACGTGTCCCAGCCACACCAGCACCGCTCTGTGGTGCCTCAGCAACGGGGCCATGCGCGCTAACCGCGGCGGTTTCTCCGCGCTCCGCCATTCCCCGTATGGAGACAGCCGCCTCACACTGAGTGGAGGCGGCTGCCTCTCCGTGCTCCGCCATGCCATGTGCGGAAAGAGCCACCTCCTGCCGAGTCATGGCGGCGGCTCTTCCGCGTTTCTTTACAGAAACTAATCAAGGTTTTTTTCAATGCTATAATTTACAAGAGTTTTATTTTGTTAATAATGAGGAGGGGAGAATAAAGGGTTAATAATTAATGGGGATTTTATTTATTTTTGTAATTTATATGCAGTTCTCTTGTATTTTTCGTTTTTGTCCATTAGATATCTCGCTGATGCCAGTGATCATTTGTTACAGGCAGTTTGAGTGGCTTTGGGAACACATGTTCCCATTCACTGAGCAGTATTCGGTCATGGGGGGAGTGTAAAGTGATGATACCTGTATTTATGCCCCTGGCTTTTTATTGAAGTCCAGAGAGGTGTAGATACATGATTCAGCAGTGGGGAAGTGGTTAAGAGTGCAACAGTGACCAGTAGCAGAGGAGTTTTTTTTCACAGTGCCTTGGGGAGCAAATTGATAATTGTGCTTTGTAGTATTATTATTAATAGGCATTCATATACAGTCCTATTAGACAAAAATACACAAAAAGTGTCCTTATCTTATCCTTTGTGTTTGTATGTGTGTTTTGTATGTACTTTTTGATGTTTCAAGCAATGTGACTTTTCTTGGCAAGGAAATAAATCAGACATATCTGAATAAGTACACTCTATTTTTAGATTTAATTAAGGTTTGTGGGTGTGATATTAACATTTCATAGGCGAACTGATATTAAATTCAAAATCTGAAACGTTAACATTTTGGTTTTATTTTTAGAGTATGGCCATGTATCATTTATATTTTGCTCCGATAATAGGCAACTCAACCTTTAACAAATCGAACTACACAAACCAATTAATTCTACATTACTTCATAATTGTCACTGCAGCCAAAAGGTCCTATATCATTTGGTGGTAAAACCCTTCAGTTTAGTTAATTCCTTAGAAATAACATTTCGAGGCTGCTTGAAATTACCTATAGCATTTTGCCGAAATGCCCCGGTTAACTGAAGATCTCTCTTTGATGTCTTAAAATGTTAATCCCCAGACATCTGAGATCAGAATGAGGCTGTGAGTGTTCATTTCACAAAAATCAATACTTATCTTTTCTTTCTTATGGTCTTTTTCCACATAATGAATTGTGTCAGTGAGCAGAGGTGATAGCTGATGAGGAACTAAGCCTTGGTGAGAAGGCTAGCAATTGTAGTATCACTCTTTATTTAGACTGCCGGCTGTCAGGCCTGAAACTCTGTCACAGTCAAATGAGACATTCGAGATTTGGGATTTTTACGTTCTGAATTTCACTATTAAAAATCCCTGAACAGGTTCGGGAGAGAGAGTGGAGATCCAGCTAGCGTAACAGTTCTCTCAGCAAGTGAGACTGATCTAATTCCCACAGTGTAAAAAAAGGCCCTTCCTCACTGAAGTCCCATGCTGAAGCCAAATAAGAGGCGAGAAGTCCGTAAAAAATAATTTTGTGGTGGTTTGCTATAAATGGCCAATATGTGAGTGGTGTGAAATCAAGTAAAGCACAGTAAAATTGACCAATCTTCCAGAGGAAAGAAAGTAACTCAGAAAGAAAAGGAATCCTAAAAGTGTTTCTGCTGCCTATTGTTATGTACATAATGAAGCCGGGCACAGGCTTATGTATCATGTTTTCACCTGATTTATTTCACACTCTCATAAACCTTTCAGTTCGTATACTGATTTACAAACATTTTTTTAATGTATATTCAACATACAAAATGAATCTCTGCAATTTTTGTATGTGTGATTGATTATTACATCAAACGATGTCCGGTGAAGCGCTTTTTTTCTGCATACTTAATATCTAATTTTGCACCTCTACAACCTTTGTTCACTAAATCACATCACATTTCCACTGATTAATGGTACCATTAATAATGCATTTTATTTATCTTCCTCTCTTAAAACGACCTAAAAAATGAACACGATATGATATGAAAACAATGTGTTTTCATATTATTAATTAAGGATGAGCAAATTGGTCCAAATCATATTTGTGAAGTCCTAATCGATACCAGAGCCAAAGTAAATAGAAAAAATGGTCACAACTACACCATGTGCCTGCTGCAGGGGGGGGGGGGGGGCATTTAGGTAGTGTCAGTGGGGCAGAAAGGAGAACAGGGGAAGCGGTGGACCCTCAGAACAGCTTCCACTACATGCCTATTTTTCCTATTTACTTCGGCTCTGGAATCCTTTAAGTGAATCTACTGCATTTCTGTCAGGGCTGGATTCACCATAATGCACTGTAGGCACGTGCCTACAGGTGTCTAATGATGGAAAGGCGGCTCACTCCCCTCTAGCTGCCTAATACTTGAGGACACTTCTAGCTACTTAATACAGAGGATAGCCCTGGCTACCTAATACTAAGGGGCACTTGTAGCTAGCTATGACTGTCAAGGGAACTAAGGGTAATGTGACAGCTTGGCCATTCAGCAGCACACTTATGGTGCAGTTTGGTGGGCATTTGTAGGTTCATGGAGGGCAAAGTCTTGGGTGCCAGTACATCTGTGCCTATAAGCGCCTGTGATGTAAATCTGGGCCTGATTTCTGTAAATAATTAATCTAAGGGCTCTTTTACACTACATGAGATTCCTATTTTTGATGTGATTAAAAAAAGTCCTGGATGCTGCGTTTTTTATGTGTGTTTCTGCTTGTGTTGCTACCAACCAATAAAAATTGCGATTTGCAGTGTAAAAGAAGCCTATGGCGAATTTTGTATCAAAGTCTATGGCACCGACTTTCATGGTTAATTGCTAAGCGTCACACATGCAACCAGCAGCAAATGTGTAAATATGACAGAGACAAGACTGTGAAAAGAACTTATAGTTTTTGAGAAAATAGATTTTAAAGCTTAAGCGGAAAAACACATTTTTAAAGGAGAGTAGCATTCCACTTAAATGCTTTTTTGGCTCATTGCAAAGTCCTCGACTACTGTAAGTTATCTCCAACAAATTTGCTACATACCGTATGTCAAGGTCACTAGTGGCAGTACGTCAAAAAAAGATAAAAAAAAATATCTTGTATCTTTTTGAGAAAACCCTTTTTATAAAATTTTAGTGGGAAGATGTATGTATACACCTTGTGCAGCATCAGTATGCTTTGATTAGGGGTTCAATATTAAAAGCCTCCTTTACCATCAAAAGGGCTCCCAGATAAAGCTGGTAATTATGGTGCATGGGCCATATGAAGAAACGTTACTGCCACAATGTAATTTGCAGCTATGGCAATGCATAGTGAGTCATTTTGACGCTGGGATAACTGAAGCAGTTTAGCAGTGGAAGGACTGGGAGCAGTTATTTGTGTGCTGAGGCTCAGCTAATATATAGCCAAACTTCGGACAACGGAGGTTGCACGGGAGGTCACTAAGCAATGACCAAGCTAGGCTAGTGAATATTCAAACTTTGGATAATGGCAGAAAAAGAAACAGGGGTCACTAAATGGCTTGCAAAGTTTTGCTACTTCTTGCCAATGTAATATTTATTGGGATCCTAAATAAAAGGGTTTTTTTCTATATATAATGTCCCTGTCAACTTAATGCTTAGCAGAACTCTATAAAAAAAAGTGTTATGCTGCTACATAATTTTTAACAGTTACCGTATGTGCCTCCTGCTGCTGGTATTGTTGTCACAAATTATGAATTAAAGTGGGCCTTGACTCAAAGAGGTCCTGCTATTACGTCTATGTAAATAATCCTTCTTATGTTGGTGTATTAATAACAGTTTTCTACTGTGTAAGTGAATTAATAGAGTCCTACTGTTGCTGATTTTAAAAAGTCCTTTTGCTTTTTGTGTTTCACTTAAAGGAAACCTGAAGTGAGAGGTATATTGGGACTGACATATGTATTTCCTTTTAAACAATACTAGTTGCGTGGCAGTCCTGCTGATATTTCTGTTATCAATATTGTATGCATCACACACCAGAAACAAGTATGCATTAAATTGTGTCAGACTACGTCCAGAAGCATCTGATCTGCATAGTTGTTCAGGGTATATGGCTAAAAGTATTAGAGGCAGATGGAAAACCAGTCCATTTGCACTGGCCAGTTTGCAATTTGCATTTAAAGGGAAATAAAAATGGCAGCCTCCATATCCCTTTTATTTCAGGTCCCCTTAAGTGAGTCTTAAAGTGAACCTTAAGTCAGAAAAAAAATGAGTTTTACTCACCTGGGGCTTCTACCAGCCCCCTGCAGCCATTCTGTGCCCTCACAGCCACCCACTAATCCTCTGGTCCACCACTGCCAACTAGTTTCGTTTTTGCCGACAGGCTCGTCAGGACTGGCCATGCGTAGCTTTTTCCGCATTCCTGACTGTAATTAGCGCTATTGCGGGCTGCAACGCGTACAAAAATACGCGTTGCCGCATAGCTATGCGTTCGTAATGCAGCAACGCGTATTTTTGTACTAATGTGCTAATTACAGTTGGGAAAGCGGAAAAAGCTACGCGTGGCCAGTCCTGATGGGCTTGTCGGCAAAAACGAAACTAGCTGGCAGCGGGGGACCAGAGGATTAGTGAGTGACTGCGAGGGCACAGGATGGCTGCAGGGGGCTGATAGAAGCCCCAGGTGAGTAAAACTCATTTTTTTCTGGCTTAAGTGTCTCTTTAAACTAAAGGGAGTCCTACTATTACATCTATACACAAAGTCTTAATGTTCACAAGTAGCTGCACCACCCAGTTACCAATTTGACGTTGCTACAATTCAGTTCCAAACAATACTGCTGTGTGGGTCACTGTCACGCTGTCAATAAATGATATACATAAACGACTGCGCCCTCCACATAAAATCTAAAGAAAAAATAAACAAACTACTCATAGTGCATTGCTGATAGCTTGAATGGGTACTCCCACTAGTCCACAATTCCACACTAGTGTCCACCACTCCACACCCCTTATGGGCAACTCCTCACCAGATTGAATCCACCTCAAATCCAGGTGGTTCTATCGCTCAGTGCTCACTAGCACCAATATTGATATCCAAGCAACACCCCTGCTGGAATATATGATAGTAGTGACCTTAGCCCGTTTAAAAACAGGCTAGGTCTGTTACTAATGCGCCGTGCGCATGTGCGCACCCGCTGACCGCACGTTGCGTACCCTTCTTCTGGCCCTGTCCTCCTCCGGCTCTCTGCAGTGTCTCTGCATCTTGTCTCTGCACATGCGCAGTGCAAAAAAGCACTGACACAGGGACGGATGCAGGGACACTTGCAAATTATGTATAGAGATGCAAACTGCTCTTCTGGAGATGTGAGTGCATTTGATTGATTGCACAGGGAACTTTTGGTTTTAAAAGGTTTTTGTAACGATTGGTGTCAGCAACACAGAGTTTTTTCTGATTATTGGTGATCTGCAGTATCACCAATAATACAGATGCTATACCTGATGGTGATCTGCAGAATCACCAATAATACTAGTATAGCTAGACACAGGACACCCAATGTGATAAAGTGTTTGGTGCAACAGTAATCAGAGAAGTTATCGCCCGATACAGACACTACTGCAGCCAAGGATTCCCTGAAGAGCAGGGAATCAGACTGCACTGCAGCCAGTGGACCCCTGAGGGGCAGGTTGCCACTGACTGTGCAGAAGATGATCTCCTTATGTGGAGGAGATACAGACTGTACTGCAGCCGAGAATCCCCTGAGGAGCAGGGAACCTTGGATAGTACTGCAGCCAGTGGACACCTGAGGATCAGGGACCACTGGCTGGGCTGCAGGAGAGAGAACTGAGTGAATGAGAGGTATAATAGAACTGCAGCCGAGGATTTCCTGATGAGCAGGAAATCAGATGGTACTGCAACCAATGGACACCTGAGGGGCAGGGACCACTGACTGGGCTGCAAGAGTGGTAACTGGTGAAGTGAGAGATGTGATTGGGCTGCAGCCAAGGATTCCATGAGGGGCAGGGAATCAGACTGTGCTGCAGCCAAGGATTTCCTGATGGACTGGGAATCAGACTGTACTGCAGCCAGTGGACTCCTGAGGGGTAGAGACCACTGACTGAGCTGCAAGATAGTCTTTCTGAGGATCAGGTGACCCTTGCAGCTAATTAACACCTGGAGCAAGTGTCAGTGTGACAGTACAGTAAGGCTGATCACCCAAGGAATGAGTGACAGCCAGAAAGGTCAGACAAGCCTGGTCGGCAACACATTGACAGATAAAGTACAGATAAAGTACAGAGACGGAAGACTGATTCGGTATCCGGGTACAGGCAGGGTTAGCAAAAGGTTATCAGATAGGCAAAGGTACCGAATCAGTAAGCAGGAGAGTGGTCAGGAAAGCCAGAGATCATACCAGGTAACAGTATATATCTCAATCCTAATCTAGGTGTGAAGTATTTGATTTCAACACCTGGGAACTAGTCTAACACATAAACAGTAGCAATGTAGCAATCTCCTAGTCTTAGGTGTGAAGTCCTTGGTTTCAACACCTGGGAACTAGTCTACAGAATGGTAAGCAAGTCTCACAATACAATAATACTTTTGAGGCTATCAGCGAAATCTGACTAAGTGTGAATTCCCAGCTCCGGCTGGTTCTAACACACTGTAAGATCTGACTGGGGTCTGAGCGCTCATATGTAAGCATTTGCAACAGCAGACAACTTGCAACTGACAGGCAAGTCCTATATATACCCAGAGTGCTCCACAGCGCCACCCCAGTCACTCAGCCAATCCGGAGCATAGCTGGGATCAGCTGATTGGCATGATCAGCTGACTCCCCTTCTGCTAGCATAAAGGTCCTGTCGCCTGGCGTGTGCACGCGTAGCTCTCAATCTGTGTGCACTAGAAGGACCAGGCGAACCAGCAGCATGTTGCTGCACGGCAGAAGCTGCCGGCTGGAACGCGGAGATAGCCGCCCTGCCGCTTGCCCACGCGGCGGCATCTTCGCTATTTATTACAGTTTTATGCTATGTATTTTGTTTATGACAATGGAAGCTGATTCAAAGTTTTATGGAAGAAGCCTATGATTATGGAGTTTGGATCTGAATATTGCTGCCAGTAGGCATTAAGCAATAGATCCACCTGGATTTGAAGTGGCTTTACTCTGGTGAGGATTTGCCCATGAGTGGTGTGGAGTGGTGGAACACACTGGAGTGGTGAACACTAGTGTGAATTGTACACTGGTGGGAGTACCCATTGAAGCTAACAGTAATGCACTATGAGTAGTTTGTTTATTTTATTTCTAACCTTATGTGGAGGGCGCAGTCCTTCATATATATCATTTATACAAAAAAGTCCTGCAAATTCTTTTTACCTAGAAAGTCCCTGGATAAAAAGGTTCCTGTGATCACTCGCTTGATTTGTATAGATTTGAGTCACAATCTTCAATCGTAACCACTTCTCTATCATAGGTTTTTTTTCCCTTCAAAAGGTCTTCCCATTCATTCGGTAATAACTTTATCACTAATTATCACACTGAAATGATCTATACATTATTTTTTGCGGGAAAAACTAGGCTTTCTTTGGCAAGTACTTTATGCTAAGAATTATATTATTTTATATGGCTTTGACAGGGAAGATCCAATACAATGTGCAATAGTACCTGCCGGCCACAGAGTAGTTTCAATTATTGTGGGGAGTCCAGTGCGGTGAGAGGTCCATCAAACCCCTCATAAGAGTTCGAATCAATCGTACAATCAACATAGGACTCGACCCTCCATAGATGATTCAACTGATTTTTATTGTATCCATTAGCGGTGATATAGCACACTAAAAGCACCGCTTTTAGCATAGGACTCGACCCTCATCTATGGAGGGTCGAGTCCTATGTGGATTGTACGATTGATTTGACAGGGAAGAAGAAGAAAAAAATGAAAAAAATCACCATTTCTCAGCTTTCAGCCATTGTAGTTTAAAAATAAAATGTGCTATTGTAGATAAAACAGACACATTTTATTTGCCCATTTGTCCCGGTTATTAAAATGTTTAAATTGTGTCCCTAGTACAAAGTATGGCAATAATATTTTATTTTGGGTTAGGGGTGAAGGAGTTTAAAAAATAATGAAAATGTATTTAATTTTCTATGGTAAGTGAATAATGGTGTATTTGGAAGTAGTTTTACTTTTTGGCCACAAGACTCAGTTTTCTAAAAATAGAAAACAGAACCAAATATTTACATGTGTTTATAGGTATTTTTAAACAAGGACATAGAAAAGCGTGGCAGAAGTTGCTAAGTGGTTAATTTTAGTATAAATGCTTCTAGTACGTAATAGTAAAGGTATATCACCACATACACAAAGTGATTACAATTATGGCATAATTATTATTGCATAGTCATATAATTATAGTAATTGTAGTAACTGTAGCCCTGCACTATAATTAATATGTCATGATTATCATCACTTCCTGTATGTGGTGGACTACCTTTACTATTATGCATTAGAAGCATTTATAATGAAAATAACATTCACAGGAAAATGTATTTCCTGTGTAGGTTGCATTGACTATCTGAAATTACTCCTGAAGTAAGAGGGATATGGAGGTGGCCATATTTATTTCCTTTTTAACAATACCATGGCCTGGTAGTAGGGCTTGGCTAAAAGAAAGATCCTCCTATTTCTACCCAAAATGACTGTCGAATTGAAATTTTTTCCATAAACTAGTCTGTAAAAATGTTTCTGCTGAAGTAAATGTCTTACATCTTATTTACAATGTACGATACACCATTTCTACAAATAAATATTGAGATAAAACTATTTGATTTTTTTTCAGTTTTTTGTTATTTTTAGAAATAAAGGTTCTTTAACCGCTTCCAGACCAGCGTGGTTGAAACCTACATCCTGCTTATGGCTGCATTGCTCTGACAGGACGTAGATTTCAAACATTGCCGCCGCATGGACTTACCGCTCCTGCCGATTGTGCTGCTCTCCCATCACCGCAACTCACTGGCACTTCCATCTATATGACGGCAGAGCTGTGTGAGCAGGCCAGGAGCCTATTTCTTTGGCTCCTGATCCTGCCATCACTGTAAGCCAATCCCATTGGCTTAAATTGATGGACAGCATTGGGAGCCAATGAAAGCGGCTCCTGACCTACTCACACAGCTGTGCCGTCATAGAGACGGCAGAGAGAGGGACCTGAGGCAACGGGAGAGTGGTGGGGCCAGCAGAATCGATGGGTCTGTGCAGCAATTCATCAGTGAGCACCAATTTGCGGAGCGGAAGTAGTTAAATGGGACTAAAGTTGACACACAATATTGACACACGATATATTCATTTTCAAGAAATGCATGGGACTATGTTATTTTTCCAATAGATCATGTGGTTTCTGACAAGCTTTCTTTTTTTTGTATATTTTCTCTCAGAATGTATCGAGTATTTTTGCATTATTTTTTAAGACAGGGACACTGTAGGGGGGTCTGGTGAAAATTAGTTGTACTTACCCAGGGCTTCTAATGGTCCTCCGCAGACATCCTGTGCCCGCGCAGCCACTCACCGATGCTCCGGCCCCACCTCCGGTTCACTTCTGGAATTTCAGACTTTAAAGTCTGAAAACCACTGCGCCTGAGTTGCCGTGTCCTCGATCCCGCTGATGTCACCAGGAGCATACTGCGCAGGCCCAGTATGGTCTGTGCCTGCGCAGTATGCTCCTGGTGACATCAGCGGGATCGAGGACATGGCAACGCAGGTGAAGTGGTTTTCAGACTTTAAAGTCTGAAATTCCAGAAGTGAACCGGAGGCGGGGCCGGAGCATCGGTGAGTGGCTACATGGGCAAAGGATGTCTGCGGAGGACTGTTAGAAGCCCCGGGTAAGTTCCACAAATTTTCCTCCAACCCCCCCTACAGTATCCCTTTAACCTCCTTGCCGGTTATCCCGAACTCAGTTCGGGGTAACCTGCGCAGGAGGATTTCTCAGGCCCCGCTGGGCCGATTTGCATACATTTTTTTTCCTACACGCAGCTAGCACTTTGCTAGCTGCGTGTAGTACGCGATCGCTGCCGCTCGCCGCCGATTCGCCGCTACCCGCCGCGCCGAGCCACCACCCCCCCCCCGCCCCAGACCCCTGCGCAGCCTGGCCAATCAGTGCCAGGCAGCGCTAAGTGGCGGATCGGGATTCCCTCTGACGTCACGACGTCCATGACGTCGGTGACGTCATCCCGCCCGGTCGCCATGGCGCCCGGGGAAGCCCTGCAGGAAATCCCGTTCTCAACGGGATTTCCTGCATACTCTGATCGCCAAAGGTGATCGGAGTGGGTGGGAGGATGCCGCCGCTCAGCGGCTATCATGTAGCAAGCCCTGGGCTCGCTACATGATTTTAAAAAAAAATAATTAAAGGTTTTGTTGCAGAATATTCAAAAACGCATAAAAAACACACATAATGAAAGTCAATGGTAACGCAATGGTATGCGTTTTCCATGCATTTTTATAGGCTTTTTTCCATGCATTTTTGTAGGCTTTTTTTTTTTTTTTATTGTTTTGTGATGTATTTCTGCTTCCTGTTGTCTTCCTAGTGATAAGCATAAAACACAATTGAAAAAGGCATGAAAAATGCATGCAAAACACACATGCGTTTTGTATATGCAAAACGCAAATGCATAAAAATGCATGCAAAATGCTTGAAAAACTAACCTGCGGAAAAAAAAGGTTAAGGCAAACGCAGAAAAAATGCACTAAAAACGCACACACACAAAAAAACACACGACAGAAAGCACTGTAGCACATGACTGGTAGCACATCCCTAAAATAATTTTATGCTGCTCTTATGTTCTACGTGAGCATTGCATAAGCCAAACATTCCTACGGATTCTGAGGAATTGTGCAAAAAGCTGAAGTACACAGCCATTGCTTTTTTAGTTGCTAAAGCTCCTAATTGATCCTAAACCATTCCATCACACCTCAGTTGCTCAAAACTATAATAAGTCCCTGTGCTCAGTTACAGCAGCGTAGTGGCAGTTATCAGCCATAGGGTGATGCAATAAAGAATCTTTAATGAAATAGTACTTGAATATGCATTATTCCATCAGATCAAATTCCTATAATTATATATAATGTAGGGACAGCCATATATTCTTAATGGATATGATTATATGTTAAAGGAAACGTACACAGAGTAGCTGTTAACACATGCTGCCATTGCTGGTTTCATATAGAAAATTGTAATTGCCTTGCTGTCATTAAGATTAGACATGAGTGAAAAAAAAATCCTTTTTTCTTAACTTTTATAAAAATGCAATATCACCACAGAGAACACTGAGGCTTAGTTTGCCGTTGCCAAGTATGGAACTTTTGCTTTTGTAATGTCACAGACGTATGTTTTGCATTAGTAAAGTGACTGTCTATTCTGCTCATACAGCTTTACCAGTCAAACCTTAAAGAGAAACTGTAACCTAGAATTTAAATCCATCTCAATCAGTTGCCCCTTTCCCACAAGAAATATTACCTTTTCTTAAACAGACCATCAGGGGGCTCTGTATGACTGATATTGTGGTGAAACCCCTCCCACAGTATGATGTCAGCGCCTCACAGCAATGAGGTGCTGATATCACACTGTGGGAGCCTTGTTACATTGAGGGAAATGGCAGTTTTTTCCAACTGCCAAAAAAGTAAGCAGCAGCTACTTCCACTGACATCACCTGCCAGCAGGAAAAATGTCACCATATAATAAATGCCAGAATGTTAATCAGGGAGAGGAAAGATTTTACAATGGATAAACACTAATTAAATCTTTTATACGTAATTATTGTAAAAATTATGCCCTTTTTTTCATTACGTTATTTTCACTGGAGTTCCTCTTTAAAGTAAACTTGTACTTTTTTTTTTTTTTTTTTTTTTTTTAGTTAGATACTTACCTTCATGGGGGAAGCCTCTCCTCCATGACCCCTCCACTGCCATCCAGGACTCTCCTTATCTTTGCAGCTGTGCTTCACTCTATGTACAAGCATGGATGCACTGTGCAGGTGCCAGTGGGTTTTTGCCTGCGAAGTAGCATGGAGCAACTCAAGCACACAGAGAAAAGCTGTGTGCAAGCGGCTCTGTGCTATTGCACTGTATTTTAACCAGTGCAGTGCAGGCAAGCTCATATATGGAAGGGAAGATTGTTCAGAGGGTCCCAGCACAGTGTAGGAGTGGCGTACAGAGACTGGGGAAGCATCTGGACCATCCCGAGGCTCAACCCTCCACCCAGGGTGGACTCAATATTATACAGGAGAACAGAGACGCCAAGAGGATAAAAGGAAGCTAAATGAGCTTAAAAACCAAATTCTTGGTAAATAGAGGAGGTAGTGGTGGACTTACCTCCTCCAAGTAGACACACAGCGACTGTAGTAAAGACAGTCAATATATTTTATTCATGAACTCCAAATATGCAACACGTTTCACAGGTTTGATCCCGCTTCATCAGGCAATAACAACGGAGCAATAGCATATGTGGTCAGTAGAAGAGCCAGGCACCTCTGTGTCACACAGAGGTGCCTGGCTCTTCTACTGACCACATATGCTATTGCTCTGTTGTTATTGCCTGATGAAGCGGGATCAAACCTGCGAAACCCATTGCATATTTGGAGTTCATGAATAAAATATATTGACTGTCTTTACACAGAGGTGCCTGGCTCTTCTACTGACCACATATGCTATTGCTCCGTTGTTTTTGCCTGATGAAGCGGGATCAAACCTGCAAAACGCATTGCATATTTGGAGTTCATGAATAAAATATATTGACTGTCTTTACTACAGTCGCTGTGTGTCTACTTGGAGGACATCTTTAGTTCTGACAGTTGATCTGTGCAGAATGTTTGTTACGGAGAATGTTATGCACAGAGGGAGAGACTGCTTGCTTGGCAATTGGAAAATTCTGTTATTTTCCGCAATGCAACAAGGTTCACAACAGAAAACTGTCAGGATCATGGTCATGACATCATACAGTGGGAGGGGTTTCACCACAATATCACCCATACAAAAACCCTGATGATCTATTTGAGAAAAAGGTAAACATTTCTTCTAAGAAAGGGAGTATCAGCTACTGATTAGGATGAAGTTCAGTCCTGGGTTTAAGTTCCTCTTAAGGGGCCCATACACCTGACGATTTTCTCACCGACATACGACCGATTCGATCACAGTGATCAAATCGGCTGTGAAATCGCTGCGCACTACTGACAGAACGATTGATTTCCATCCAAAATTGATCATTCCCGTCGATTCCGTCGATCCGTCCGTGCAGAAGATTTTTCTCGATCGCCGGCGGGTCGGCAGTGCGTCGATAGCGGTGTTCGAATGCCCGACGACCGACGCAATACAACAGGTATACATTACCTGTTCCGGACGGCGCGAGTCCCCTTTGTCTTCTTTCCGGGCTGGGTTCTGGACCGGCTGCAGCTACACAGAACTTCCTGCCCCGGCAGGAAGTTTAAACAGTAGAGCGCCCTCTACTGTTTAAACTTCCCCTGGACAAGAAGTTCAGTAGCTGCAGGAACGTTCTGGAGCCCGGAGCGGAGAAGAAGACAGCGGGGACCAGGGGACTCGCGCCGGCCGGAACAGGTAATGAATGCGGGGGGCGGCAGCAGCGGCAGCTCCACAGATTGTGATCGGTTTCAGGCTGAAATCGATTCACAATCTGTTTGCAGTAAAGGTGGCCATACGATCCCTCTCTGATCAGATTCGATCAGAGAGGGATCTATCTGTTGGTCGAATCTGATGGCAAATCGACCAGTGTATGGCCACCTTTAAGCTTTCAACTCTTTATACTCCACCCATTTCCACTAAATACAAAACACTCCAGGTTATATCCTCAATGACTCATCATCACCAATCATGGTTTTAGCTAGTTAATACTAACAAGCATATTTATGAAATGAAAACTATATGTTCTTCATGGTCTGTAACTTTCATTTTATCTGGCTGGAAATGAAAAGAAGGGAAATATATTGTTATTTGTAACCGTTACCTTCATGCAGGACCCAGTTCCCACTATCATAATTATAACATTCAATGGGAAGAATTAGATAACAAGCGCACAGCAGGTGTTTATTACATTTAATGTGCCTCTTTCATTTATATATTTAAGTCATAGTGAAATCTAATTGTTATTTTTGGGAGATGCTGTTCCTTCAATGATAAGTCACAAATTATACATGGTTGGGGGTTTGCATTGAGCAGTCATTAAATGGCTTTCTTCAATCAATCATGCTGTAGGCAAGGAATTATTAGGCCTAATGGGAAAATTACATGATTTTGAGGCAAGTTATTATATCTTTGTAATATCATTTGATGGTGCCTTGAACAATATGATCTGCAGAGCCTGACCTTCCTTGATATGCATAATGCACTGAGCTGGGCTCATTCCATAAGTCATTGACTTCACTGGAGTACAAACTGCAAGTAAGCAAACGTCAATCAATCTGCTTATTCTTTGTACTGCTTTTGTGAATAAACATATAGATTTTTTGAAAGAGTGGGAGTAATCCAATAAATGGGATATACATTACTTATGTTGAATTATAGGCTTTTCTTGGGGCCTTTTTAATTTGTTTAACACATTAGCCTCAGTGCCTTAAAATTCTTAGTAAATCCCTCCAACCCACCTTCGCTACAAGGACTAAAGCATGTTCAGGTTACGGAGATGTGATAGATTCATGGACAATTGTTCTTTTACAAACTGCTTAAATAAAAATATCAATTGTAAATGGAGAAGACTGTAAATGTGACATTAGAAAGACTTTAAATTATTTGTGAATCCATACGATTTCAATCAGCGGTTACTTAAATATAACCAAGACTCAAGGGCAGTTATTAAAGTGGACCCAAATTAAAAATACAAGATTTCAGAAATAAAATCTATTTCTAAATTATAATAATAAATAGCAGCCTTTTTTTCAACACAGATGACAAATATAAAATATTTAACCTTTATTGGACCAACCCCTCCCTTCCTTTCCATATTGCTGGGACAGAATCCGTCTAACTGGTGGAGTAGGAGGTGCCTGGCAAAGGAGGAATTGCTAATGGCTGCCACCTGTATAACCCTAGTTATAAAAAGAGAAGGGTGAAAAGCATGCACTGAAATGCTCGTAGGTTTGAAGGAGTGTTTATTTATCTTTGTATGAGTCCGAGTGGTGCAACTAAATATTTTGAATTCAAACATTTTTTGGTTTGGGTCCGCTTTAAGGGAATTTGTAAAATGAGAGTACAGACCGCAGCTTAAACAGTTCACTACTGAGGGCTTTTGCCCCTTATGCAGCAGAGCAATTTTCACGTTTCAGCGCTCCTCCCTTTTTAATCGCTAACAACATTATCACTACTACGTAATATGTTGGCGCTTTATAAATACAATAAATAAATAAAGTGATCTATATCTTGTTATTTTTGCCACCAACTAGGCTTTCTTTGGTTGGTATGGTTTTCTAAGAATTATTTTATTCCAAATGTATTTAATTGTATGAATAATAAGAAAAAAAATGGAAAAGAAAATTATTTCTGTTTTTGGACATTATAGTTTTGAAATAAAACATGCTGCGACAGAAAGAACCCACACATTTTATATGCCATTTTTTCCAGTTATTACAACGGTTAAAGTTTGGCACTGTAGTATAATGTATAGTAAAAATATTTTATTTGGAAATAAAGGTGTTTTCCCCCTTTTTTTTGCCACCGTCACTGATTACAAGCCCATATTTGCAAAAATAACAGTAATATACCCTCATGACATACATATTTAAAAAATACTCTCCCGCATCTCTGCTGGGCAGCTTCAGCATCAATGCTACCTGCCAAACCTCTGTTAGACACCCTTGACACTGCTGCTTCATGCCACAGCGCCATTAATACCGACGGCTCTAATACCTGCTTTCAGTACAACTGTCAAGCAACATTCCCGAAATAAAAAAGGATCTGCATATATCTCTGGGAACAGTTTTTAATGTAGACATTTAGATAAAAAAAAGTCTTCACAGCAAAAACTAACTGACGACATGTTTCAACTACACTGGTCCTAAATCATAGCTCAATATTATTCTAAGACATTCCAAAAGAAGAAACTCACGTTAAATTGAAAAAAGAATACTTGTACCCTATTACCCTGCCTACCTTGACACCTTGGGCACAGTAATGGCTGGAGAAACCCCAGTCCATTTCCATTCATATCTGGCTCACAGCTTTGTAGTTAATATGTAGCTGGAAGCTGGGCTTCAGTGTTTTATGGCAGCTCTTTTTTAGTACACACTGCACGGTCAGTTGTGATATTTTCATTCCTCCTTTACTTTTCTCTTTAATTTTTCACAAGGTATATTTTTGCTCTTAATTTTTATCAATAAATAGTTTTTCAGCCCCCACCAAGCAAAACAATGCTCAATTTAGGTGGTTTCAAATCAACTTAAAGGGAACCTGAAGTGAGAGACATTGCCTGGCTGCCCTGATGATCCTCTGTCCCTAATACTTTTAGTGATAGACCCTGAACAAGCATGCAGATGTTTCTGATAAAAATCTAACAAGATGAGCTTCATGCTTGTTTAAAAGTTTAATTCAAACGCTACAGAACAAAAGGATCAGTGGGATTGCCAGGCAACTGCTATTGTTTCCAATGAATAAATATGGCAGCCTTCATGTGTCTCTCATCTCATCATTTTATTTTGATATGACATTTCTTAGTTTCTTTTTTGAACTTGCTCATTTGCTGTGTTCTGAAAAGGCATTTTATAGAAAAGGTAAAATGACCTCCTGTGAGAAAATTGGATATTTTTATACCCCAACAGGAAGCTTGCCACTGCCAAAATGGTTGACAGAAGCTCTTTCTTGCTCCCAACTGTCGATTGGTGGGCAAGAGGATTTTAGGATAGGCCACTGAGCTTCCCACAAATATAGACACTAGTCAGCTCAGCTGTCTAAACAGAACCCAATTATCAATATTAGCATGAATTTTATTTTAAAGAAAGAGTGTCACCATCCACTCGCTGTTGGACTAGTACAACTCCTAATTAGCATTCTCTTAAAAAAAAAATTACTAGACCTAATGTTCTGGCGGTAAAGTGTGGCATTTAGTTCTTTTAGATGAACCTAGTTGTTGACCGTTCTTGTCCTGACTATGACAAAACTCTGCTTAGTCTGACCTTGTTTTAACTTCAGATCTCATCTATGTGTTTACTTTGGTGCTAGGCTTGAGTAATACTTGGCAATGACATCTGGCACTGCTCCAAGCTGAAGCTACGATCTTGTGTTTCCCATTGGTATTGACAG